>NW_013953801.1:1999-14866 GCF_001266775.1 Austrofundulus limnaeus
CGTCTGACCTCAAAGTGCACAAGCTTCAAACTTGAGTGTTGGCTGCGATTTTCAAGCTGAAATCACGTTCGGTGTGAACGCAGCATAACACTTCTGATGAAATCTTCCAAGTGTTAGCTTTATTTTGACACCAACAATATTTAAGTAGAGTTTGTAAAAACTGAGATTCTGCATGATGTTTGAGCAAAAACATCAAGAAACATCAAGAGGTCAAATATTGAACTGAACTCATTACCTGCTGGTTTTCTGTTTTAGTGTTGAAGCTAACAGCTAGCAGCTAACAGCTAATATTCAGATTAAAGGAGAGAAAACGTGTTTTAAAGGTTGTGACCTGCTCCTCCTCTCCTTCCAGCCTCACCTGGCGGTCGGCAGCAATGATTACTACATGTCCATCTACTCTGCAGAGAAGAGGCTCAGATAACACCAGCGCCCCCCTCCCTCCCCTGCAGGACGTAAAGGACGTTTCTCTTGTACAGATCCTCCACCCACCGAATGTTTCAGAGATGGCTGCTGATAAACCCGTGTTCAGAATGACTCTATACATACATATAAATATCTATATTAGTATTATTGTTTATTCTTATTATGGAGCTAATGATTGTCCACTTGGCTGCGCTGAGGAGTCTGTTTATTTAAACAACAGCAGAAGAAGAAGAGGATCTATTTTATCGAGCGCAGCGAGCATCACTACCTGACTGAACTTTGACCTCACCTGTACGTGGCCCGGACTTTAACACACACACACACACACACACCTGAGGTTTCTGCCCTGCTGCCTGGAAGGACGGACCCTCCGCCTGCTCCTCCTCATCCTCCTCATCATCACCGAGCTTCTCGCTGTGCCTCAGAGGCTGTTTCTGTTTTTACCTGAGCACCTGTTCAGAGTTTACGACACATCCTCCTGTTTTCATCATCATCCTGTAATCGCTGCAGCTCCCCCCGCCTCCYTCGCTGACAGGAAGTGATTATTTGGTCAAACCGCAGGAGGTCAGCTGTTTTTCTAATCGCTCTCAGGTTTGTTTGGTTTGGTTTAACCGCCAGTCTGCTGTGTTTTGGTCATGTTCTGGAGAGCTGGAGATGTTTCTCCAGGTTTCTCCAGGTCTTTGTGCAGAATCAACGTGTCAAATTTGTTACAATTTGTTTCTAATTTATTATTTTACTTCATTCATTTTGTTGGACGTTCCCTCCACGATTGCCTCCTTTCATGGCCCCGCCCCTCTGCATCACGTGACCTCTCCCCCCTCCTCCTCCTGCAGAAGGAGTGAAGTTTAAAACCTCCCACGGCGTTCTCTGACCCTCGGCACCAGAACCACGGTCCGGCTTTGAGTTTTAAGGTTTTAGATTGGAAGACAGAGAGTTTTTGTGGCAGCAGTAAAAGAAGGAAACATTCAGAACAATCAGGTTTGTCTGTGAGACTTCAGATGGTTTCTGTGGTTTAGAAGAGTTGAAATAAACCAAATCCAACACCTGATCTGCTCTGCTTCTTTAAATCATGATCTGAGGAGCTTCAGCTTCTCATTAACACACTGCAGACCGGCATCATACATTTGTTAAATAAGAGCTCGACCAGAACCAGAACCTCTGAGTGGATCGGGCTGCCACCAAGCAGGAAGACCATCATGAAGACCACGGAACGCTCCACACAGCTCAGGGTTGCAGACAGACCTGCAGAGACTTGATGCTGCAACACAAAGGGGGGTGAATATTTATGCACACACCAGCTTTTATTAAACATTTGTTCAGTTTATTTAAAACCAGGTTTGTTTTGCCTCTCCCATCAACCTTMATTAATCTGAAGTGTTCTTTGTTGCTTTGAATCAACATAAAAAACTGATTGAAATTTAAAAACTGATCAAGACAAACTGGTTTATAAATATCTGCAACATCACAACTCACTGAGGACTCTGTGAAATATCAACATGTTATTTTAAAAAGACCGACTCTTCATTTAAAACTTTTAAAGATCCCAGAAATGTTGTTTCTTGTGTAAAATGTTCAGCTGATTTTTAGAAGAATTAGTTTTATTTTCCTGATATGGAAGTACAGAACTTTAAAATTCTTACATTTTTTCCTTAAAATTTTAATTTTGAGATTAACGTTAATACTCTGACTTAAATTTCAGAATTCTGAGATTGGCATCCATTCAGAAGAGGATTAGGGCCACAGCAGATAATTAAGTTAAAAACCTTTTAGCAGTTTATCCTGTAAGGCTTTTGACTTTTTTTATCATTTGTAATGGTATCAAGCTCCGGTAAAAAAAACAAACAGAGGAAGTCATCTGATAACTTTGTTTTCAAACAAATACCCCAGGTAGCCTCTGGAAATGTCAGGAAATGTGTAAAGGCATAAATATGGGGTAAGACAACTTGTGTTGTCCCATACATAAACCAAATCATTTTTTGCCCACCGGAGGAACAAAGACTGTTAAGAGATTAATAATTTCTGACATTCTGAGAAGAAAATAACAGTTCTGGCATTTTTGTCAGCTTTCTAAGAAATGTTTGTTAAAATTTATAACTTTTTCTCTGCTTTCTGACTTTAATTTTAAATTTTTGAGAAAATAATTTGTCATTTTGTAATTTTTGTTTATCAATCTTTGTTTTGTAGAAATATTCTTCACTTTCACTGATTGTCCAGCAGGGGGCAGTGTAAGGGATGAGTCAGGGGTCATTGCAGTGATTTATGAGCATCCTACCAAATCATTCCAAACTAACTGAACACGAAAAGATCATTTTCAAACATCTCCTTCAGTGAACGAGTGGAGAACATTTTTATTTGTTTAAATCTAGTTTTAAACATTTAAAGCTGTAAGAACCAGTGTCAGTGAAAACTGCTTTAACTTGTTGATCTTCCTTTGAAGAATAATCATCTTGTTGTTGCTCAGGCTCTGCCGGTCGGGGTCAAAGGTCAAAGGCCTGAGCGCCTCGTGCCCAAACAGCCCGGCGTTACTCTGACTTTCATTTCCCACACGCACGCCGTACGTGGAGGAGAACATTCCACGGCAGCAGAGAGCCGGGCGGTGTGGACATCCTGAGGAAACAACACTCACTTCCTGTCAAATTAGGCCGAGCCGATGGCTGCGAGGGGCGATAACCGCCGCCGCAGAGGGGCCGAGCCAGAGCACCACCTTAGTGTGCGCTCCCACCCACAAGCAGCCCCCCGTGCAAACGTCAGGCAGCTTCAGTCTGAAGTTTGTTCTCCTGCAGMGCAGACAGGATGGGCCTCCTGCTACTGCTCGCCTCCTCGCTCCTCTGCAGCTGTAAGCCTCCTCCTCACCTCCTCCTTTAAAAACACCTGACTCTGACTCTAACCCATTCATTTTCTGTTTCTTCTGTCCAGGGAGACCAGTGGCTGCAGATCAACGTGAGTAAAACCTCAGATTTAACCTTCAGGCAGAAGGTTTGATTTAGTTTGAATCAGCTGTTTACCTCTAGAACAACCTGAGAGTCACACGTGTGTGTGTGTGTGTCTGTGTGTAAGTGTGTGTGTGAGAGTGGAAACTCGTTATCAGAGTGTTCTGATCGTTGGTGGGAAAGTGTTGGGGAGCAGAGTCTCACGCCTCAGAACCTGCAGTCTGGGTTTCATCYGTTTTATTTACCTGAGCTGGTTTCCTACAATGTTTAATATTTATTTATTGTATTCAGTATTTAACATTTTCATTGTGAGGGCTGTTAAAGAGACAAATATTGCTCATTTTAGACCAAAAAAAGGATAAGGGATGATTTTATTCAGTGTTGTATAAAATACCTCAAAGTTATACTTGCGTAAAAGTACAAGGAAAAGTTAAAGTCTCCTCTGAGAATAATAATAATTAAATTTAATTCAGTTTAATTAAAAAGCACCAAATCACAACAATTGTTGTGTCAGGTCTCTGTACACAAAAAAACAACAAACCTAAAGAAGAAGCAGATTGTGTTGAATCTTCACTTCATCACAGTCTCATCCTGAGCAGCTCATTAATGACAGTGGAGATAAAAACGATTTGTTTGTTTGTTTGTTTTTGTAATTCCTTTTAATTTTACTCAGAGGAAGTATATTTACTTTGTTAAAGTTCTAAAGTAATTTTTTTGAGGATTTGTAATTTTACCAAGTGTCCTGACTCCTGATGCATCTCAGTAATCCAGGTAGAAAAAATCTACCAAAATTTACAAAGTATTTTTTTTAAATCGTTACTTTTACTTTCATTTCATTTAAAACCTAAAAACGATATTTTACTTCTTTACTTTAAAATTGAACACCTAGTTACTCGTTTCAAATTAAATCTGTCAGAAGTCATCATGAGAGGAGCTGTTTCTGCAGTAAAAAATGAAGAATTGAATTTACTCAACAAGTCATGTCAGCTGGTTCCACTAAACCTGGTAGAGCAAATCACTCCGGGGGCCACAGATACTGCAGGTCAACAGCTGAGGGGCCCAACATCCAGTGAATAGAATAGAATAGAATAGAATAGAATAGAATAGAATAGAATAGAATAGAATAGAATAGAATAGAATAGAAACAGGCTTTATTGTCCTGTGTGGGGAAATTCAGGTGTAGCAGCAGCAGCAGATACATACATCAGTCCACAGAAACGGTTTATTGCTATGTGATATTATTAACTGTAGTAATAACAATATAATTAAAGACAGTAACAATAAAAATAAACATAGATCAAAATAAGAATAATAATTACTGTACTGACTATCAAGATGAAATTAGATAAAAATGAAAATAAAAAGCAAGGTATCATGCAGAAAAATGCAAAATTGCAAGAAAAAACAGTCATGACAGACTCATGATCTGGAGGGGGAGGGGGGTGCAAAATGAGTCGAACTCATTATGTCATGATGTAAATAAACCAAGTATCACAAAGATCTGTTACCTTTGAATGAGTTTATTTTGCTACATTTAATCCTGAATACAACATACAGAACCCAGTGTAATAACAGTAGTGATAATAAAACAATATCAAAAACAAACATAACACAATTATTATTTTGACATCTCTGACTTGCCACATTTTTAAACCAGTTTTATTTTCACTTTCATAGTTTTATCTTCAACTGCTTGTAGTTTAAACTGTCTTGGTTGTTCATGGAAATGTTTTTTTACCAGCTTTTAACCAAGTTTCTGATGGTTCTATAGATACCACACGTCTTTGTCGAACTAAAAGAAAAGTAAAAAATCAGGAGTTTGGATTTAAGAGATGAATGAACCAATTGGTGGGCCGCACATGGGTCATTCGTGGGCCAGAGGTGGCCCGCAGGCTGCCAGTTGAATAGCCCAGCAATAGAGTAAATTTCTTAAATAAATATGTATAAATTGCTCAATTTACTAAACCTGGTTTAGTGGAACCAGTTTGGAGTGTGTAAAGGTACTTTTACTTTCCTGATTTTTCTCATCAGTGAAATTTATTTTTACTAAAGTCATTTTCTGTTGAGATATTTTAACTTTTATTTAGTTTTTTTTTTCAAGTACTTTATAGACCTCTGCTTTTACTTGAGTGTAAATATGTTGAAGTAGCACTACTGGAGTATAATTTATGGATACTCTACCTGAGCATCCAATCAGCAGTCAGCTCAGGATGAGACAGGAAGTGACCTAAGCAGTGTTTTATCAGTTGATATCTGCGCTGCCTCCTCCAGACTTCCGGATACAAGGGGTGAGCCTGACCATCCAGCCCGGGTCRGAGGTGCGGCGGGGCACCAACGTGACCCTGAGGTGTCAGGCCAAGGTGATGGTTTCACATCCGGAGCTGCCGCTGAGGCGCGACTATGTCATGTACAAGGACGAGCAGGTGGTCTACAGGAAGGCCACCAGCTCCACTGAGGATTTTGTGTACCCCCTGCCCGATGCCAGAGTGTCCAACACCGGCAAGTACAAGTGCAGCATCCAGATCCAGGACCAGCAGATGACCAGTGGAACTCAGAAGCTCACAGTGACAGGTGGGTTGTCGTTCCTCTCGTCGGCTCACAGGTTCATTCAGTTTGCTGTAAGTCTCGTGTCTCTCCAGGCCTGTCGCTGCCCKTCATCCACCTCAACGAGACCACCGTTACGGAGGGCCAGGATGTAACGGCCACCTGCGAGGCTCCGGGAGAGACAGGCTCCTTCTACTTCCACTTCTTCGACGGCTCCGGGGAGCTCCACGAGGAGCGCATCAGCTCCAACCGGGTGGAGGCCAAGCTCCGCCTGAAAACTGTGGGCAGACACGGGGTCCACTGCAACTACACCGTGGTCCTCATGCCCAAGTCTGTGGACTCAGGGAACAGCATCACGTATAACGTTACTGTCAAAAGTACGCCGGGTCACTTTAGTCCGTAACTGTTTCAAGTTCTGAATCCAGAAGATGAATCAGATGTTTGAACAAAAGACATTTAGATAAAAAGAGTTTTGAGTTTAATGACAGCAGCACATCTTGTTCCAGGTCCACGTTTCCTTCATCCCTCCTCTTTTAACAACGCTCTGAAGAACTGAGACCAGGTCTGCAGGTTTTAGATGACCTGAGACCAGTTCTGCAGGTTTTACAGGACCTGAGACCAGGTCTGCAGGTTTTAGATGACCTGAGACCAGGTCTGCAGGTTTTAAAAGACCTGAGACCAGGTCTGCAGGTTTTAGATGACCTGAGACCAGTTCTGCAGGTTTTAGATGACCTGAGACCAGTTCTACAGGTTTTAGATGACCTGAGACCAGGTCTGCAGGCTTTAGATGACCTGAGACCAGTTCTGCAGGTTTTAGAGGTCCTGAGACCACGTCTGGAGGTTTTAGATGACCTGAGACCAGGTCTGGAGGTTTTAGAGGTCCTGAGACCAGGTCTGCAGGTTTTAGATGACCTGAGACCAGGTCTGGAGGTTTTAGATGACCTGAGACCAGGTCTGGAGGTTTTAGAGGTCCTGAGATCAGGTCTGCAGGTTTTACAGGACCCGAGACCAGTTCTGCAGGTTTTACAGGACCTGAGACCAGGTCTGCAGGTTTTAGATGACCTTAGACCAGGTATGCCCTGGATGGGAGCAGATGTTCTAGTCTCTGTCGACACTTTTCTGTATGGATGGAGTCTTTCCAGATGTGTCAGCTGCCTGTTACAGAGGCCTTAATGCACCCCCATACCAACAGAGAGGAAGTTTTTAGAGCTGTGTGCTGATGAAAGACTGATGGTTCCTCTCGTCTAGTCTGGAGGATGTGGATCCGTCTGGCCACAGAACAGTTCTCCACTGTGGTTCAGAGAACATGGCAGTGGTTCTGGATGGTGTTTCCTCTTTGCCTGATAGAGCTTTAACAGAACTGTGTTTACAGATGATGTGTGGAAGTGTTCCTGAGTCCAGAATCTAATACTGACTTTCATCCTTTCATCTCAGAGAGTAACACAGATTATAACTCTGTTGATGAGATTATTTTTATTCTGAAACTGATTATTTTTTGTTTCTTCGGTCCAAATTCTTTTTTTTTTAGACGTTGCTGCCATCAAATTCAAAATGACCCTCATTTTTCACTCAAATGAAACCTTAGTTTTAGTCGTTGTGTTTTCTGTGTTCCAGTGTGAATAAATATGAGTTTGTTCTGTTTTTAATTTGGACTCGTGATGTTTTGGGTTCCACAGAACTTTCCATCGCTCCGGTTCTGGATATTTCCCCTCTGGATAACGTTTACGAAGGAGACAATCTGACCATCAGGTGCTCGTCTGAGACGGATGAGAGTTTTAAAACGGTCGGCCTCATCCTGAGCCAGGGCACCAAGCTGCTGAGCAGCAGGAACTCGTCCTCTCCCATAGAGCACCACATGAAGGCAGAGGCCACGCCCCCGACGCTGACCTTCGAGTGCACGCTGATCGTGGAAAACGTGGTGAAAGTCGCCACGCAGAACGTCTCTGTGATGGGTGAGTGGGTGAAATCCTCACTCACACATTCTGTCACGAGTCCAGATGATGACTTGTTTCTCCTGCCGCTGTCCACAGACCTGTTCTCCGTACCGACGCTCACCATGTCTCCACGTGAAGTCTTCCAGGGAGAACCGATGACGCTGACCTGCAGGAGTGAGAGGGTGGCCCCCGACAGACTCAGCAGACTAGATCTGGTTTACAGTCTCGATCCAGCCGAGCACTTTGTGACCGCAACACAACCCGGAGTGTTTTCTCGCACGGCCATGAAAAGRGACTTCAGCTACACGTGCACAGCTGAGGCCAAAGGCATCAAGAAGCGCAGCGAAGCCCTGACTGTGCGTCCTAAAGGTCAGTTTTACATGTTGGTTTTACAGAAATAAAGATGGTAGCTTTTAATTTGACACTTATTAATAATTTATAATATCCTCTGGACAGAAAATCCTAAAAACACGACTTTATCTGCTGCAGATGGTTTGTTTTTGTTTGTTTTGTTCAAGTCAAGTCAAAGTTATTAAAGATTTTGTCTGGTTTTTAAAGTGCTAACTTTTGTTAGCATTTAGCAACTGATCTTTTTTTTCCAAAAATTTATTCATTTCATTTTAAAAAACAGAACACATTAAATACAGCAAAACAAAACAAATAAAATAAAATGAAAGGTAGCAGAAGAAGAAAAAAATCTTACACAGGTATCTGCCCCCATTTTCAAAAAAAATTAATTTCAAACATTAATAATCAAATAATAAAAACAAAAAATTTAACTCCTCAAACAGTAACTCTTACAAATACAAATTAAACATTTTCATATTTATTTAACAATTTAACTTTGATCATTTTTTTAAACAAATTAACTGAACCAGAATTTTTATAATCATTATCCAAATTGTTCCGTAATCTTATTCCTTTTACTGAAGTGCATCTGTCCTTCAGATTTGTTTGATGTTTTGGTTTTATAAACATTTTTAGTCCCTTCAAATTATAACAACTTTCCCTCATAACAAAATGTGATTGGATGTTTGAAGGWAACACATTTTTATGAGCCTTAAACATAACTTGCAGAATATAATAATCAACCAACTCATAAAACTTTAATAATTGTAATTGATGAAACAATATATTAGATGGGTGATAGTAATGCTTTCTTGTGATAATTCTTATAGCTCTTTTCTGCTAAATAAAAATAGGATTTGTAATTGTTTTGCATGCAATCCTGCAGACTTTTATACAAAAAATCAAATGTGGAACAGTTATTGAATTATATAATATAAATTGTGCTTTAACATCATCATCATCATAAGTCCTTTACTTTATAATATTGCAATAGATTTTGCTATTTTTGTTCTTAAGTAATTTATATGAGCTCTCCATGTCAGTTTATCTTCTTTAATTCAGGAGTTATTTATAAGTGAGTGTGTTTATCATCATAGTTACTCCTGCTGTTGCAGGGTGTACACCTAGCTAAACTAAAACAAATGCATTTGATTGAATTTGTTGTTTTGATACAGTTAAGAAAACTTGTGTATAAAACTGTAAAGCTTTGTTTGCATTTAGTTATGTTGTAAAAACTCACTCAATCTCCACGGTTTCTCTCCCTTCAGTTCACGTCTCGGTTCCAGAGATCTGGGTGAATGAAAGGGTGATCTTGGGGAAATCTTTCTCCATCTTCTGTGAGTCGAAATCAGGCAGTCTGCCCATCACCTACACCCTGTGGAAGGGCACCAACCACATCAAGACCTTCACCGTGGYCCTGATGAGGCAACAGGCTTATTTCCACGTCACCATCAACCACACCAAAGACATCAGCATGTACGAGTGTGAGGCGAGCAATGGAGGCAGGAGGATCCAGCGAAGTGACACGCTTAATATAACCGCCATAGGTAAATATTCAAACTTGAATTAAAAGATAAAATTATTTAGTTTATTTAGTTTCAATAGGTCAACCAGTGTTTACTGTCTTTACCAGCTAGATACCAGGTGTGTATCAGGTACTTAAAGGGATTGGGACTGTCTTATGAAGTGATTAGGTGTGGAACTTGTTCAGTACTAGGTATGTAATTTGTTAAGTACCGGGTAAATAACTTAAGTATTAGGTATGTAATTTGTTACGTAGTAGGTATGTAAATTGTTAAATACCAGGTATATAACTTGTTAAGTATTAGGTATGTAACTTGTTGAGTAGCAGGTATTTAACTTGTTAAATACCAGGTATGTAACTTTTAAAGTAGCAGGTATATAACTTAAGTACCAGGTATGTAACTTTTAAAGTACCAGGTATATAACTTAAGTACCAGCTATGTAACTTTTTAAGTAGCAGGTATGTAACTTTTAAAGAAGCAGGTATATAACTTGTTAAGTACCAGGTACATAATTTTTAAAGTACCAGGTATATAACTTGTTAAGTAGCAGGTATATAACTTGTTAAGTAGCAGGTATATAACTTGTTAAGTACTAGGTATATAACTTGTTAAGTAGCAGGTATATAACTTGTTAAGTAGCAGGTATATAACTTGTTAAGTACCAGGTATATAACTTGTTAAGTACNAACTTGTTAAGTACCAGGTATGTAACCTTTAAAGTTGCAAGTATATAACTTGTTAAGTACCAGGTATATAACTTGTTAAGTACCAGGTATGTAACTTTTAAAGTTGCAAGTATATAACTTGTTAAGTACCAGGTATATGACTTGTTAAGTACCAGGTATGTAACTTGTTAAGTACCAGGTATGTAACTTGTTAAGTACTGGGTATGTGCCCTGTAGGAACAGGGTACGTATTAGTACCCACCTACCAGCAGGGATGTATATGAAGACATCTGGGTGTGGTATAAAGTACCCATGTTGGGAATATACTAACAACAAGTACATARCATGTAAGTACCCAAATACTAGGCTGTGATTACATGAGAGATACTGCAACAAATATAGTACACCAAAATAACTATAAAGTTATTTTAATTGATAACCAAAAGGTTTGAAGGTAATTTCATGTTTGTTTGTTTTTTGTGTAGATCTGTTCTGTAAAACATAAAAACATAAAAACGTAAAAGCGTAAACGCCACAATCCATCTGTGTTCCATTTGGTTTTGACAGAACCCGTGGACAAGCCGAGCCTGCTGGTGGTACCTGACCTGGCAGACATCTCTGAGGGAAGTGATCTCCACCTCATATGTAGCGTACAGGGCACTCCGCCCATCACGTTCTGGTGGTACCGTGAAGGACAAAAGGAACCACTGGGCTCCTCCACCTCCGATCACAACCATGCCAACTACCACTTCACCGTGTCGTCCAAAGAGCAGAGCGGCAGGTACTACTGCATGATGCAGAACCGTGCCGACAACACGGTGGAAAGTGACCGGGTGAACATCGAGGGTGAGATGGATTTCAGCTCCAGACTTTCCTGGGGTTTTGTTTTGTTTTGTTTGTTTGTTTGTTTTTCGCTGAACTTTCTTTCTTCCTTTCTTTCCGTGTGTCTCGTCACAGTCCGCATGGTGTTATGGAAGAAAGCTCTGATCGGGGGCTTCCTCCTGCTGCTGGCGTCCATCGTCATCTTGGTGGGCTGTGTGTTGTACTTCAAAAGAAAGAGAGGTAGACAAACCTACAGTCCTCCAGAAACTCGGGCCTCCTGTGTCCCCCCTCCTCTCCTTACTGCACCTCCCTCTCGACTCACTCCTCCTTTTTCACTGTAGGTAAAAGAGAAATGGCTGCTGAGCTGTCAGTGTGAGTTGTTTGACTCTTTGTTTCTCATGAATTCGACAGATTTTTAGTTTTATCAGGTGTTGGAGACGTTTGGGTTCAGCTATTTATACACTTTAGGGAACTTCACTGGTTGGTTAGCATGTTGGTACTGCTAAAAATGAAACAGTTTTTAGTGCAAATCATCCCTCGTTTCTTTACATTCTGCTTCCAAACAGCCAGATTCTTTAATGATGGTTTAAAGTGGACTTGATGAACAGTTCAAGACGTTTTCCTTTGAACTTTTGCTGCTTTTTCACTGTTTTAGTCATTGTTTGTTCATTTTCAAAGAAATGTGTTTATTTTGTGTGTTAAACTTAACTGTGACGTATGAATCGTTCAGAGATATAAAGCTGCTAAACTTTGAACTAGAAAACCACAAGTCTGCAAGAAAATCTGACTCTTTGGAAGCCAGCTGTAAAGAAATGTTGGGTTCAGACCTTTGCAGAAGATTTTTCAGAGTTTAAAGATCTTTTCCTGCACCGTTGCCTGAGTTGACTTTATTTTCACCGTTTCTCAGAAAGCCTGCGAGCCCTAAATCAGATGACTCTTTAGCAGTGACTCTATCCCACGACACAGAGGTTTTTAACGCAGCTGCAGGTAGCTGGTTTTACTCTTCTCCTGTGCGTCACTAACAGAACTCTTCAGCTCAGGTTCTCACTAGGCTGTGACCCGAGGCGACCGCTGGTCCAGCAGCGGTCACCAGGAGGTCTCTAAAATGTCTGGAAGCAGTTCTGACTCCTTCACAGAGAGTTTAGTTGCTTGAGTTTTGTACAAGTTAAAGAGTTTTAGACATTTTAGTGCCCTGGAGCTGAATTTGACATTTTCACAGCTGTTCTAATGACAGAAAACGTCCCAGGCTACAGGAGGTCCATGTCTAAAAACCACAAATGAAAAAAATATATAAAATAAAATCCATGTTTCTGCAAACATGTGAAGGACGAGTGCTCAATGAGTTTGCTAAACATCGCTAAAAAAGCTAAAGCTAATTAAAAGAAGCGAAAAATTAGCTGAAAGCTAAAGGAGACAAAATTCAAGAAAAAAAGGCTAAATGAAAACAAATAGTAACTAAAAACTAGAAAAAAGAAAGTCATACATCTAGTTTAATGCTAAATGTTTGATGAAAGCTAAAAGAAACAAAAGGCTATGGAGAAGCTAAAAATAGCTAAACAAACAGTAGCTAAAAGCAGCACTATTTTAGGTAAAAGTTTCCATCCATCCATTCTCTTCCGCCTATCCGGGGTCGGGTCGCGGGGGCAGCAGCTTCAGAAGGGAGGCCCAGACCTCC
>NW_013953801.1:15866-43273 GCF_001266775.1 Austrofundulus limnaeus
GTAAAAAAATAGCTACAATAAAAGTAGAAAAAAGTAGCATAATGATAGCTAAAGGCTAAATTAGCAAAGGGGTAGGTAAATGCTTCAAGTAGTAGAAAGCTATCTAAAAGTTAAAAGAAGCTAAACCTTAAAAGCAGCAAAGTGTTACCTAAAAGCTAACATTACCAAAGGCTGACTAAAAGCTAAAAATGGCTAAAAGCTAGAAGTAGCAGAGCGGTAGCTGAAAGCTAAAAGTAACAAAGGGCTATCTAAAAGCGAAAAGAAGCACAAGGTTAGATAAAAGTATTAGGTACTAAAAAGATTAACTAAAAGTAGCATAATGATAGCTAAAGGCTAAATTAGCAAAGGGGTAGGTAAATGCTTAAAGAAAGCAATCTAAAAGTTGAATGTAGCTAAATTTTAGCTAAAAGCAGCAAAGGGTTACCTGAAAGCTAAAATTACCAAAGGCCGACAAAAAGCTAAAATGGCAAAAAGCTAGCTAAAAGCTAGAAGTAGCAGAGTGGTAGCTGAAAGCTAAAAGTAGCAAAGGCCTATCTAAAAGTGAAAAGCAGCACAAGGTTAAATATAAGTATTAATTACCAAATGGATTAGCTAAAAGTAGCGTAAGGATAGCTAAAATCTCAAATAAATGGGTTGTTTAAAAAGCTAAAAGTGGCAAAACTGGCTAAAAGTTAAAAACAGCAGAAGGTCACCGAAGACCTGAAAGTAGCTGAGCAGTAGCTAAAAGATAAAGACAGCAAATTGCTATCCAAAGTAGCATAAAGGTAGCTGAAATATTTTCCTGAATGAGCTTAATCGACAAGTAGTAAAACTGGACAAATAAAAACCAGGAAAAAAAGTCACATTATCGTTACAAGCTGGTCCAAATCTGCTTCTGCTCAACTCAAAGTTGTCCTCCAGGAGATGAACTCATGAGCATGTGGGTAACGAGGGTGAAGGTGTGCAACAAAGTACTGATCTCGGCCCAGAATAGTTCTGCCTGGTTTCAAACATTCTTCACCTGTTTCCCTCCATCAGCTGCAGCCCAGTGAGATCCAGAGTTTAGTTTTCATCATTTAATAATCATCCCTTTCCTAACACACACACATCCTGTTGTTTTATTCACCCTCACACAATAATCCAGCTTTAACAATCATGCAGAGGTCAGAGGACGTGTTTGTGGTGTGTGTGCATGCAGAATGTGTGCGTTGTTGCATTTTCATTTGTTTCCAGTGTTGCATGCTGTTCCATGTCTCAGCACGTGTCACAGTTGCAGAAAAAGTAGGATTCTGTTAACAGGAAGTAGTTTTTTATTTATTTATTTACCTGCTCAGAGCGGCCATTATCATCTTCTTCCAGACGCAGCGTCGTTCTATGACGACAAGGAGGGGAGAGTGACCAATGGGACGCGAGCTAGCGTGGCGTCGCTGCCTGCTGACATCAGCAACAGGAGCAGCTTCGGCGCCCCCGCTGTAGTCTTCATGTCCCAATGAGACTACCTGAATGAATAAAATAAACAGCGTAGAGACCGCGCGCAGGGGGAGGGGCTTCGTTTCTCTGTTCCTGAGGAAAAAACAACTCTCAAAGACTTTTGGAAAGAAATCTTGTTTATGAAGTGCTGGAACATTTGGACTCTTTTTTTTAATATATTTTCAGTTTATTGATTTTATTTTTATTTTTGTAGAAATAAACCAGGACCCACTGCTCCCTCTCTCCTCCCGTCCTGACTTTACTGTCTGTAACCGACCGGCGTGTTTTCCTCACCTGCATGTTTCTAAAGTTGACCTGGTGATCCTGGTCTGTACGCTCCGCCACAGGAAATGTTTGTATATATTCTTGTTTGTCCCTGAAATGATTCTGGARGAGAGTCCTGTAGAATAAAGATGTTGGTTTTATTTAGAGGCGTGTCAGAGCCWTTCATTCATACTTTCTTTCACTTTCCTCCTCTTTTCTTCCAGCCGGGACTGAATTCATTTACACCCTCAAAGACTGGAAAGCTGTGTAAAATATATTTATAATGAAACAGAGTAAACTCCTCAAACATTGAAACTAATGGTATTGTATTTAGAATTTTACAGCAGCAACATGGCTTTGAAAAGCTGGTTCTGCACGAGTTTATGCAGGATTTTATGCTGAATTCTGGAGACTTTCTAGGCATGCAGGCTGCCATGCCCGAGGCACTAATGCAACCCCATACCATCAGCGAGGCAGAGAGGTGTTGACGGGCTGGTAAACCCTCTGCCCATCTTTACTCCTGAGACATTCAGCCTCTATAAAATGCTTTTCATACCAACTCCTCTTACTAACTTGGTCCTTCGGCTGTTTTTTATTAGCACTGCTAGGTTTTACAGCTATTTGTTGCTCCTGAAGCAATTTCTTTTAGATATATTGCTGCCGTAAAATTCAAAATAACTTTATTGTTTCTGAAAAACTGTGCTTTTTTATAGTGTACCGTTTTTCAAGAATAAAAAATGGGTTTCTACGATGTGCAAATCATTGCTTTCTGTTTTTGTTTACTTATTTACACCCTAACATTTCCAATTTGTTTATYATTGTTTGATTCGTGTTTTGCTGTTTTCCACAATCAGTTCAAATCTGAGAGGAGAATAACCACAAAACATGAAATCGATTCACTTCCTGAACACCAAGAAGCACAGCAGAGACTTCCTTGAAACGTTGGAACAGTGGAGTCTGAGCGGTATTTCCTACATGTTGGCTTTGTTTTGTTTTGGGCCCGGCTTCTCTGAATGCCTGCAGCAGAGGGAGGAAATTAGTCATGGCGGCCTCAGTCGGGCCCAGTGTGAGATTACATGAGATTATATTACCAACTGGAAGTTGTCTTTGCCAGAGTTTGTTGTGCAGCTGCTGCCGAATTACCGACCCGTTGTGTTTGTTTGAGCCGAGGAATTCTGTTTACGCAGTCGAAGACGCAACATCTGTTTATTTGATGCTGCTATTGTTTCAGCCWTAAAGACTGGGGACACCGTGTCTCCAGTCCATCACAGGGACACATGAAGACAAATAAGACGCACATAAGATGCATAATTTTGATCTGTAGGAGGAAACCAGATTACAAAACAAGACAAGTCCATGGGGAGAACATGTAAACTCCGCCCCTTCAACAAACAACTGATTAATCTGATAATCCCTGCAGACACGTCCAGGAGTCCTCGGTCCACAGCCTGCAGTCCACAAGGATCCATTATCAATGATGTCCTGTTGTCCTCGCTGGTAGTCTTCACTCCTGCAGCTCACTGAGAGGAAACGGTTTTCTCTTTCTGTCACGTTTGTTGCTGGAGTTTCAGATTAAGAGACAGCTGAGTCCTAATCTGGAGACAGAATCAGTTAATAATGAGATTAGGTCTGACTGTGAAATAAAACAGAWATACTATTAGAAGTAAAATAAGAGTTCTACTCACTGTTAAACTGTGCTGAGTAGCTGCCGTGTTGAATTCTGAACTCTCCCACTTTCCAACAGGGAATTCCCACTGAAGGGACATTACAGTTTAAATTTCTGACTTGTAAGTGGGAAATTCCCACTTCCCAGTACAACTGGGCTACAGCAAAAGTAGCTAATGAAAATGCTTCGAAATGGAGGTTTTACACTTTAGAATTAGATGTAGTTAATGGCTTTAAAGCATCTTTGAAGCTCTCGTGGGCCACATAAAATGCTGTGGTGGACCACATTTGGCCCACAGGCCTTAWGTTTGACAGGTGACTTAGAAGGTGGTTTGTCCAATCAGAGTGAAAGAAATGGGCTTTTTTGTTGATGGATTAAATTTTTAGTGTTTGCATAGATAACTAACTCAAGCTGCTATTTTTTATAAAATCCTATTTTTCTAAAAATTATTACAATTAAGCTGCTAAATGTGATGTTTCTGTGTTTCAGGGCCAGTGGTTGGAGCTGTGGAAAGTGTGTGGAGTCATAGGAAACCTGAATCAGGTGAGACTTTCACATCTGTGTAAAGATGTTTCAGTAATCTGAAGTATCAACCGAGGTGCGAGGTGTTATTTTCTTTTTCTGCTGCAGAAATCGACGAGTTCAGCACCGTGTCCAACGAGCCTGAGGTGGAGTACACAGAGGTGGTTCATCCACGGTCGGCTGGCCCAACCAGAGGTAACCGTTGGTCTCTGCCTCTGACACATTCCTTCAGAGCTGATAAGACAGCAGCACTTCCTGGGAGGGGCCTAATTACCTGTAATTAACACACCTCCATCTGCATGGATGGCTGCTGGGATTTCCAGTCCTCATAAACAGGAAGGGCTGAGATAAATACTGAGCTGGTTTTGATGCTGGATCCTTCATCTTCACGGTCTTTGGCTCGGGGTCCCATCGGGGGTCTGCAGCTGACCGTCAGTGGGACGCGGCCTCTTCCTATTTTTAGGAGTTCGTTTGAAACGAGATGATATCAGCCGAAGTGTGTTTGATGTTCTGTGTGTTTGTTGCCTTCAGCTACTCCTCCGAGGAAAGGAACGGACACGGTTTACAGCGAGCTGCAGAACTCTGCTCATGGTGAGTTAAAACTCACTGAGGAGGATGACTCTCAGCTACTACCAGCTGAAGTTTAGCTTAGCTACTACCAGCTGACGTTTAGTTTGTTTGATGATGATGACTCTCAGCTACTACCAGCTGAAGTTTAGCTTAGCTACTACCAGCTGACGTTTAGTTTGTTTGATGATGATGATGACTCTCAGCTACTACCAGCTGAAGTTTAGCTTGTTTTATGGTGATGATGATGATGACTCTCAGCTACTACCAGCTGAAGTTTAGCTTGTTAGATGATGATGGTGACTCTCAGCTACTACCAGCTGAAGTTTAGCTTGTTAGATGATGATGGTGACTCTCAGCTACTACCAGCTGAAGTTTAGCTTGTTTTATGGTGATGGTGATGACTCTCGGCTACTACCAGCTGAAGTTTAGCTTAGCTACTACCAGCTGACGTTTAGCTTGTTTGATGATGATGACTCTCAGCTACTACCAGCTGAAGTTTAGCTCGTTTGATGATGATGACTCTCAGCTACTACCAGCTGAAGTTTAGCTCGTTTGATGATGATGACTCTCAGCTACTACCAGCTGAAGTTTAGCTCATTTGATGATGATGACTCTCAGCTATTACCAGCTGAAGTTTAGCTTGTTTTATGGTGATGATGATGACTCTCAGCTACTACCAGCTAAAGTTTAGCTCATTTGATGATGATGACTCTCAGCTANCCAGCTGAAGTTTAGCTTGTTTTATGGTGATGATGATGACTCTCAGCTACTACCAGCTAAAGTTTAGCTCATTTGATGATGATGACTCTCAGCTACTACCATAGCTAAGTGCCAAATGTTAGCGAAAAAGGTAAATTAGCAGAAACTGTAGCTAAAATCACTAATTCATAAAACTGAAGCRAAAAATCAATGGTCGTTAAATCAGAGCTAAAAAGCCAAAATTGGCACATTTGTATCTAAAAGCTAAAGTTAGAAAAAACAGCAAAAACTACTAGATAAAAAGTAAGTATAGCAAAACAGTAGCTACATGCTTGATTGTAGCTTAAAGCAAAGCAATTTTAATTATCTAATTCACAAAAACTGAAGCTAAAAGCCAAAGGTAGTAAAATCAGAGCTAAGATCTAAAATTTAAAAAACAGTAGTAGCTAAAGCTAAAATTAACAAAAATAATTAAAAGCTAAGCTCAGCTAAACTGTGGCTAAAATGAGCTTAATCTGTAGCTAATGCTATCTAAAGCCATAGCTAAATTTTAAGATTTGCATTTCTGTAGCTAAAATGTAAGTGCAGCAAAACGGTAGCTAAATGTAGCCAAACAGTAGCTAAATGCTTATTTGTAGCTAAAAGTAAAAACAGCAAAGCTAAAAATTCAAATCAAGCAAATTGCAGCTAAAAGCTAAAATAAACAGAAACTGTAGCTAAAAATTTAAATTAGCTAAACTGAACCTAAAATCTAAATGTAGTAAAAATGTAGCTAAAAACTAAGTGTAAAGAACAGTAGCTAAATGCTAAATTGTAGCTAAACGCAAAAATGAGCAGACTACGTGGCTAAAATCTCAACACCCCCCCCCCCCAGAAAAAAAATGAAGCTAAAATCTGTATGTTGTAAAACCAGAGCTAAAAGCTAAAATGTGCTAAAACTTGTAAGAAACTATAAAGGAAGAGAATAAAAACTGCTTGATGTTTAACTGCTGCTGCTTCGTCCTGCAGGTGCTGCTGATCATCATGACTATGTGAGTAAAACTGATGTGTTTTCCCTTCACTCTCACAGGTATCAAACAGAATTAACGCTCCTTTATCTAAAMGTTTCCCTTTAGATTCATTTCCTTTGGTTCTGAACAAATGAAATGTTTTTAAGTTTCTGTGATTATCACAGTTTGACAGAAAACAGGATTGATTCAGCTGAAAGCGTGACACTTGGTGATGATCAGCTGAGGGATGACGGGTCCGTCCTGGGTCGGGTCCTGTCTGCTCCTCCTGGTCTTAGTAATCCAGATCAGGAGGGAAGCTGCCGTCAGAGTTTCCAGACATGAACAAAGGCGTTTGGGCCGAAGCTTCCTTCCCTATCAGCTGCTCACATCAGAGCTGCGGTTCAGTCAAACCCATCTCGGCCCACATGCTGTCTCCTGGTAATCACTGCCTCTGGAGGCCCTGCTGTTTGTCCCTACATGGTGTTGAAGGCGGCCCAGGCCAAGGAGCTGAAAAAATAAACAGGAAGTGACATCAGGAAGTGAAAGAGGGTCACATTTTATCACCACATCTGCAGCTTCATTTGACTGTTTTTTCTCTGAGAAAATGTCTCTAATAATCAACAATCATCACGGTAAATGTGTGTCACCGTGTTTGTTCTGTTGTCTGATGGTTCTGATTCATCCGCAGGGTTCGGTGAAGTACACCGAGGTGAACGGTGAACAGCCCGAGATCAGTCAGAACCGCTTGGAGGGCAACAACTGCTCAGACCTGCCGGTGCTGGTGGATTAACCAGGAGAAGTGAACGTAAGGCTGGGTTACCTGTTACCTGTAACCCCTCAGACTGAAGGTGTCTCTTGGAGAAGAAGAAGAAGAAGAAGAAGAAGAAGAAGAAGAAGACCTACTCACCTTTTCTTTGGATTAACAAAGAACGTCTCCTGCTGTGATGTTTATTTTTCCCTCTCGTTCACTCCGTCCCTTCAACAGAAACCTCACCAGTTAGTTTCCTGTCTAACAACAGGCTGCAGAAAAGATGTAAATATTTTTCACATTCAATAAAAACCTTGAAACTCTTTTTAAACTGAGATCATCTTTATGTTGAGAAAAAGATCATTCTTATGTCATCGACCAGGAGAAAAATGAATCTGAAGCCATGTTTTTAGCTTGTGTTGTAAATTAATGAAAAGCAGTGGTGGGCACAGTTCCCCTAAGGCAGGGGMTCTCAAGCCATTTGGYTCTGAGGACCCCTTACAAGGGTGAAAAAATTCCAGGYACCCCCTCATAAACCTCATGCTGTTTGAAAAGATAATTCATTGTCATTTCAACCCCTAAATGCCATGGGAATATATATTTTATTAAGTTTATTATGTTTGTTTTATTAGTTCATTGTTCTCCGCGCATTTTTAAAAATAAAAACCAAATTAACAATTTAGTGACATTTTTTGAGGACCCCCAAGATACCTCTCGRGGACCCCTGAGGGTCCTYGGACCCCASTTTCAGAACCTCTGCCCTAGCACTAATAGGGGAACTAATTTCCTGATTAGTGCTTTAGGGCTTTTGCTAATTTTTAAAATTTAATAGTGGATTAGCACTTGCTAAATTTATAAGCACTAACTGAGGTCTATAAATGTTATTGATCAACATTATTAAGAGCTGAGGGTGAAAACTGWCACACATTGTGTTCATATGTGTGTCACTGATCCACCAGGTGACAATATGTGAACTCAAATCCAGCTGAATGTCAGTGATCAGTCTTTAGAGAGCAACATGTGACTCGTTGTCTGTTGAAGAACGTTCATGGGTTGACTGGGTTATTTTAGAGCTTTAGAATTAGTGGACCTAAATATTWGAGTTAGTGCTTTAGGGCTAGTGGAACTAATTTTCAGATTAGTGCTGCCCACCACAGCTGAAAGTCAAACATGTATTTAAAAAACCTGCAGCATCCTGTCCACCATGATGAAAACAACCGGCTGCTTTTCTATGTTTTCACCACTAGACGGCGCCATTGTGCCAGAATCAGACATCAGAGGTTTCTTTCATTTTTCCTTYTTTTTAACTCTTTACTCCATCCTGTGGCAAAAATTATTCAACGCACAAAACCAGTTCTCTGTGACAGTAAGAAGTAAATTAAAATGTGAAATATACATATATTTTCTGACATCTGAAGGAGTCAAAAGAACAAACAAGGGAAGTGAACTTTTTAAAATTTGTCATGCCTCCTACATAAAATACTGATGTTTTGGGGGGTTCTGCCTCTTTTAAGGTTTCAGTCAGGGAGTGAGYGGCACGGGTGTTACCACGGTGACTATAATGATGCTTTTATTCCCACACTTAAATTCTCTTTGTTTTTTCTTTGCTAATATTGCAAAGTTAATGGCGTTTTAAACAGCAGCTGCATTATTTTAAGGTTTTAGTGGATGATTTTATCAAACAAAAACTCTCCCTGGCTCGTTTGTTTGTTTGTTTTTTTTAACTTATTATTAATGCAGTTGATGAAGAAAATGGGCTAAAAGGGAAATGTTAGATGAATTTGTCTCTAAAGAAGCAGACGTGGAGCAAACAGGAAGATAAAACTGTTGAGTCACTCTTACTTATGAAAGCACGCTGAGCAAATTGAAGCCAAGGCTCACAGAAACGCTTCAGTAATTCTTACGGTGATCTTGTTTCTGCACAACAGGAACATGCGTGTGGCCGGATGAATCTGGCATCACAAAATGTACTTTCTGCTTGTTTGCATCAGCTGAAGTCTTGATCTGGAGATGGTTTCAAACACAGAAGCTGATTCATTCAACATGCAATAAAAATGTCTAAAAAAATGATGAATTTTTATCAACTGGTTTTCCTCTAATGTACTGCATAATAAGAGTGGGCCTTGATCATTCTGACCAGGACATCAGTGCAATTTATTAAAACCCTGCGTCACATCCTGACCAAACGTCCTCTGATCACCTGAAGGACTGCAGGTCCCTGCAGCTGGTTTATTAAAGGCTCATCTCCCCGTCTCCATACACCAACTGTCATCAAACATTTGAATTACTCTGTCCTCTGTCCATCCTCTCTGTTGTTGGACTTCCTGCTGCACTCCGTCTCCATCAGAAAGACAATCTGATTTATTTTTCTCCGTCTTTAGAGGCAGATAAAGCAGATTAAAGGGTTATTTTAATGGAGGATGCTTGTAACAGAGGCACTAATGCAACCCCATACCATCAGAGAGGCACATTTTCAAAGCCCTTGTCTGTTTGAGAGCCTGTTATGTTGTTCAAAAACCTGATGATGATTTGGCAAAAATCTAAATTAACAGGTGAAATAAAACTGATGAGATGAAGCACCAAATTTGTGTTTTAATAAATTTCCTTTCATTTATCTCTCAGAGCTTTTTGGAAACATCAGATTTGTTTGAGTTGCGGTGGATAGTACATGAATGAATGAATGAATGTTTCCTTTCATTTATCTCTCAGAGCTTTTTGGAAACATCAGATTTGTTTGAGTTGCGGTGGATAGTACAATAAAATAAAATTTGTGTACTAAACAATAATAGTTGTATTGATTTTCTACTTCAGACCTCTGATGTGGCGATGAACTCTGGACTCTAATGACTCAGAGATTTTTACCAACGCCCAAATAAAACACATTTAACTCAACATTTTTGGTAACTTACATTTAATTTTATATTTTTGTTCCATAAACTGTTTTCTATAACCAGGGTTGGCAAATCCTAATTGAACCCAGTGGTGGGTTACAAACTGGACCATTTTCTAACCCAGCCGTTTTTAGTGTGCTGTTTGGTGTTTTAATGCAGGATTTGTGCTTCCTTYTACAAATATAAATAAATGTTTGCTGAGCACCGAGCGCGGCTCGGTTTTGTTGTGTTTTTAATGATTTAATGCAGATCTGCTGCGCGTTTCGACGCATCTGTTTCACTTCCAGGTGGCGCGCGCTGCGGTCCAGTCACATTTCAACACGAACAGCTTGCTGCCTCATAAATGCGCATGCGCACTGCGGCTGACCCCTCCGGTTTCTCCGTGCACTGCCACGTTAGTAGCGGTAGACACAAAATTTACCAGCTACTCGCCCGAACCCSCTAAACAAGAGGGAAGTAACCGAYTAAAGACGAAGTGACTCACTTCTCCGCGGCTGAGCCTCCTCTCCCTGACCGGAAGAAAAAACTCGACGGAAAAATGCTGAAGTTTTGGCTCCTGTGCACCTTGGCTGTAGCCTGCCGAGCTGAGATCGTAGAAGAAGAAGATGTTCTGGTGCTGAAGAAAAGTAACTTCGACGAGGCTCTTCAAGCTCACCCCAACATTTTGGTGGAGTTCTGTAAGTACAGCCGTGTGTTAGCGAAGGCTAGCTTTCTCTGGGGTTTGTGTTCAACTTTATCAGCTGCTGGTAGCCGCTAACAGGACTGAACTAYTCGGTGCACTCCGTGGCCTTTTTATTCCTTATATGAACAAACAAAATAATTTAAGAGTGAGCTTGCTGCTTCTTTTGAACTGTTTTGCGCTACATTCGGTTAGCTAGCASKAAAAAGTTAGCTTCGTTTTAGCCAYTGCGATGTAGGAGTGATGAAAATCTCCGGGGTGTTGTGAAGAATTTCGTTCTCAGGGTAATTTTGGGAACGATCTGCGTTTTTAGCTAATCTGTAACGAGAAGTTTCGATTGCCTCCTGCGGTTTCTGTCACTTAACTTTCACTTTTGTGTTCACACCAGACGAGCAGTGTTTCCTGTAGGTTTTTATGTGATTATTTCAGGTTATATTTTGTATTTTAAAGCCGCGGGGTATGGGTTTTATTAAATACTTTAAGAGTACTTTGTGGAGTCCATCCCACTACTCTTTTTGTCAGATTTTCCCCGCCCACATAGTTGAGTGACAGCTGTCTGGACCAATCAACAGCGTCCATGTGAAGGGAGAAGCTCCATGGAGGGGGCGGAAGCCTGGCTGTGTCAGCTGGGCGTGTTCTGGGCTGGAGGTTGGAGCTGGGTTGACGTGTACTTAAGTTTTACAAAAGTTCCCGCACGTTTACATGGACAGGACTTGAACAAGGACGTTTTAGTCCTTTATCTAGGTGATGCAATGCTGGTCACTTTATTTGACGTGTCACTTCTGATTTGGTGCGTGATCAAACGCTCAGGAATAAAGCGTTGCAAAAGAGTCGGACTTTCTTTTCTAGATCTAGTGAAAGCTTTAACTTTAATATTTGCTCTTCTACTCTTTTAAATTTCAGGRTTTTATGAATATGTTTAATAACAGATTAAATACCACTGCTTCTATTATTTRTCATTTTTAAATCCACATGAAAGTATCTATGATCGGTTTTCTCATTTTGAGCAGATGTGAACCTCTGATTCTGCTCCACAGATGCACCATGGTGTGGCCACTGCAAGGCCCTGGCTCCGGAGTACGCCAAGGCCGCCGGCTTGCTGAAGGCCCAGAGTTCGGACATCCGCCTGGGCAAAGTGGACGCCACCGAGGAGACGGAGCTGGCGCAGGAGTACGGCGTCCGAGGATATCCCACCATCAAGTTCTTCAAGGGCGGAGATAAAGAGTCTCCCAAAGAGTATTCTGGTGAGCGAGCGACATGTTTGCATCAAACAACCTTCGATCAGGAACATTACTGATAAAACCAAAGTAAGATTCTGGTTAATGCATGTTTTAAAGTTTAAAGGGCTGTAATCTGTAACTGCTCTCAAAGACTGTAGTTCTCTAAACACATTCTATAAACTGTATTGTGGATGCCCCCCGAGTCTCTTCATGATGGTAATCTGATCTGCACAGCAGCAAAAAATAAAAACGAGCCAGCCAATCGGCTTTCAACAACACCTACTAGGCAGAAAGTGGGTGTGGCCTCCTCGGCACGTTCCCCTCACGTGGAAGCTGAGTCGGGACAGACGGATGTGCATTTCTTCACGTCTCCACTCTGGCCTGAGCCTGACTGTGTGTGAAGGGAGGTGGAGCAGGTTTGGAAGTGGGTTTTGTGGAAATGACTAGTCGGGGGTTAAATCCAGCTTCTAGAAGCAGCCTCCTCCTGCATGCTGCCCGAGGCCACGACTGCGTCCCGCACCGCCTCGTGTGCTTCATTGATGAGATTTCCACAGTGTTGCATCACCTGTTCAACTCATCAGTCAGGCCTCGCTTCAAAGACAGAAACAAGGTTTTATTGGCTTTGATTTATTCTTCATCTTTGATACAACAAAGTAAGGATTTGGYGGTTAATGCCTCAGTGCAAGAGTTGAATTAACGAGGCAAAATGATTGGAGGAGTTTCTAAAAGTAATCTTCTTTCCCCTCTTCTTAACCACTTGAGCCCCATGCAAAACAACTCTTTTTTTTTTCTTTAAATTCTTTTTTTAAGTCACATCATTAGAAAGCAGAACTGATTATTAGTTTATTTGTTCTTCTTCATCAGTGACTTTTTTAAAGAAGCAAAAAGTGAAATGTAATGGGAGAGAGTGAAATATTAGATATGTGAAATATACATCGAGAAAACACAAGACTTCAATCAGTGACCAACTAGAAAACCCAGGATTTAATCCTTGTTTGTGTGCAGTTGTGTGCAGTTGTGTGCAGTTGTGTGCAGTTGTGTGCAGTTGTGTGCAGTTGTGTGCAGTTGTGTGCAGTTGTGAGCAGTTGTGAGCAGTTGTGAGCATGCATGTACAAGATTTACTTTTAAATTCTTGACTTAAGATCTGTCAGTTGAACCTGGACATGTTTGGTATCAATAGAAAACTAAAAACTCATAGAAACTATTTTTACATTCACCAAACAGTTTAAACATCAAGCAGTTGAATCATAGAGTAAAACTGTACAAAATGGGATTGTTGCAAAGCTGTAAAGGAAAAAAAATACTTTTAAAAAGTAAGTCAAAGTAGATGCCTAAATGTTATAAAATGTATTYGTTATTTTTTACACTTGATTTTGAGTGAATTTGATCCAACGGAAATCAAATATAATTTCTCATTATTTTATATAATATATATGGTGACAAATAAATGTTTGGATAATTTTTCAAAAGAACAAACATTCAATAACAAGTCTTTTCAGGCAGGTAAGAAAAAATAAATAACTTCTGCAATTATAGATCAGATATCTGCAGAACCATCATGMTCTGTCCTGTGCAGAATGACAAAATATAAAATTATTTCTTTACTAAAACCTCTGAAACTTTGCTCCAGTTAATTTTAGTAGCATGAATCTTTGCACAGGTGATGTCCACAAGTGGATTTATGGTTTCCAATAGATTTTAGTCTGATTCATTATGGTTTTAAATGGGTTATATACTGTTTAATGAAAACATTATTCATGTGAGTGAAAAAAAACTATGTTCCATCCTCAATATGTCGAAAACCACAGCAGCTGTTTTAAATTAATACGTACACTTCTAATGAAAGCTCCAAAGTGTTAGCTTTTACAAGCTCTACTTAAATTATCTTTAAATAAAGCTGAGAAACTAAATTACATGTCGGCATGGTATTTAGAGAAAAGACTTYAAGAAAAACCCCTGGGGCTTAAGAGGTTAAAAGAATTAAATCTTTCACATCACTGAGCATCAGCTGAGGTTTGATGCCTATTGTGTTCTGTTTGTGTGCAGCTGGCAGGCAGGCAGATGACATCGTCAACTGGCTGAAGAAGCGAACCGGGCCCGCCGTCACCACCCTGAGCGAGGTCACCCAGGCGGAGGCTCTGATAGCCGACAACGAGGTGGCGGTCATCGGGTTCTTCAAGGTACAAGTCCCTCTGTTTACTGCTTAGAAGAAGCAGCAGCTTACTGCTTCGAGTTGTGCTGAACTGTTTTTTTTATTTTATTTTTATTTTTATTTTTTTTTGTTCAGGATGCAGAGTCTGAAGGAGCCAAAGCTTTAGAAAAAGCAGCTGAAGCTGTGGATGACATCCCCTTCGCCATGACCTCCAGTGACGACGTTTACTCCAAGTTTGAAGTGTCCAAGGACYGCATCATCCTCTTTAAGAAGGTCTTTTTATATTTTAACTCATGACTATCATCATTTCTTTAAAGATGCTCTGTTAGTAAAATATCAAAGGGTTATTTGTTATTTCTCATGACAACGTGCTGCTGAAGGCTCCCTGCTGTGTTTTTGATCCACACCTTCTGCAACCTGACGCTGCAGACCTTGTGCTCTCCTGTCAGTTTCTAAACTTGGCTCATCTGATGTCACTCTGTGTTTTAAACATTTGTTGGCCTCTGGTTCTGCAGCTTAATCTGACCTGTGAATGACTCGGGTGCGTGGACCTACAGGTGCTGAGGAAACTGGCTGGATCAGGTTGTGGTCTGCTTTTTTCATGTAGCTCCTGTTGGCTAAGAGCAGAGGAAGATGATGATGAAGCTGAATACTCTTTACAGATGAAAATTCTAAACCTTTSAAATACCATAAAGATTTATTGGAGCAGGTCATGTTCAAGATGACCCAGCAGGGGTGGCGATGGTTTCAGATGGCTGCAAAGATTCTTAAAACTCAGCTGATTCTCCTCACGTCGGCACACTTGGCTCACTTTGCCTCTTTGTAGGGTTGAGTCATAAACTGATTTAATAAGTTAATTCAAATTTGATTTTAGGAAAATAAAGATCCCCCCACCACGACCAGTGCACTCTTTGGGGCTTCTGTAGTTCAGAGGTCACCCCACCTGTTGCTCAAGACATTTGGTACACGACATGACAATATGGCAGCTAGCAGAGAGGATCTGCTTCCAAAACAGGCAGTGTGTCTTCAGTTTTCTGGAACTGGTTAGATACACAACCTGAGACTTGGAGCAACAAACACCTCACTGCTAAATCTGTTTGAAGACTCTCGCTACAAAAAAACAGGAGTACAACAACTTTGTTTCTGAAACAGAGGCACTCCATTAAGTTGGAAACAAATCAACCCCCCCCCACCAAACGGTTGTTTTGTGCAATGAAACTGCACGTTTCCATGTTGTGTCACTCCTGGCTTGCCGTAGGTTTACAGCTGGTTGACGGTCTGTGCTAACGTTGGCTCTCGACAACAAGTTGTCTGGATGAAAACAAAAGAAACTAAGAATCACCAACATTACAGCTGATTCTCAGCTGAACTTAAAGAAAACAGAAACCAGGACAACTTCTGTTTGCAAAGATTTGAGCTCYGAGGCGGTAGCAGGAAATACAGCTTCAAGTGGCTCGAACCAAAACTACTGTATGTACATCTGAAACTGTTCTCAGCATGTAGAAATTAACAAAACTGTTTAGTTATAAATTTATGAAACATCTTAATGTAATTCAGTGATGGAATGTTTTAGCTGAAGTTTTTTTTTTCCTTAAGTTTTATTGAACTAGAAGCTAACAAACATTACAAATATACAATTTTCATACACTCAAAAGAGTGGGCAGAAGTATACATTTATATTATCCCACCTCTTCTCCTCTAACCTTATTCCATCACTTCTTAATAATCAAGAAAATTATTCTTAGTTTCTTAAAGAAACTATCCAACAATTCCTTTTTAGTTTAAACCCTTTGAAACTTGAAATGGTTTTGTTTCAAGATTAAACTCCAATTTAAAAGTTTGCCCTTAATGTTTATAATTTTACCAACAAACCAAGTTAGAATTAGTTTGTATTTGCAGAATTAGTTTGAGAATGCCTTACATATCAAAGTAAACGTGTTACTGCTTGATATCCTTAACTAGTTTAAAAATCAAATCGATTTGGGAAATCTGAATTGATACCCAGCCGTACCACTTAAGCGGGAAAAAATAAATCTAAATTTTAGTTTGACYCTATGCTAACGCTCTACTGAGGTTTTGCTCGCTGAGATAAGTGGTTCTTGTGGTTTTTAGGTTTCCTGAACTTGCTTTGAAACGTGTCTAGCTTTATCAGAACTGTCGGTGTGATTTGTCAAACTGGGTCAAAGTCCATCGTGTTGCTTGTAGAGGTGAAGTCATCGAGTGTGAGCGTGTTTGAACGTCACCTTCCAGCTGTAAAATGTGACWAAGCTGCAGTTTCAGCTTTGTTTTCTGTAGAGAAGTTTGAGTTTCTCACAGGTCTCATCTCCTCACAGTGAAGCAGCTGCAGATGTGTCATCCTTCAGAGCTGATGGCTCCTTCCTGCAGATTCCTGCTGGTAACTTGACTCTGTAAACACCACCAACATGTGGGCTACAGATAAGCCAACCCACTGAAAGCAGGGGGGCTATGTTACAATAGACAGCAGGTTTCTGACTTGTTTACTGCAGCTGAGATTAAGTGTTGAGTTTCAGAGCTCAGAAGGGGCTCGTCTTTATTGTGTGTCCCAGAAAAGAGCTTGGCAGAGATGTGGCTCCTGCTGTTATTGATGCCTAATAAAAGCAGCTTTGCTCCGGAGAGTTTAAAGTGGTTTGTCCGGTAAATGTAGGTGGTGTTCACAAGCAGAGCAGCGGCGGCAGCAGGTGGATAATATTTCTGTCTGTTGGCAGTTTGACGAAGGCCGCAACACCTTCGATGGAGAGCTGACCAAGGAGAAGCTCCTGGCGTTTGTGAAGTCCAACCAGCTGCCTCTGGTCATCGAGTTTACAGAGCAGGTAAGGAGGGGGCGGGGCAACAGAGCACCTGGTTTTCTGATCAGTTGGGTTCACTGCTGGTTTTTGTTTTTTAAATAGACTGCTCCTAAAATCTTCGGAGGAGACATCAAATCCCACATCCTGATGTTTCTGCCTAAAACTGCTTCAGACTTCCAGGACAAAATGGACCAGTTTAAAAAAGCAGCCGAAGGCTTCAAGGGTCAGGTACGTGAAGAGTTACCTGCTGCTGATCTTTGTACAGTCGCTCTGAGCTGTTCCAACTCTGCTGTTGGATGAAAACTGACTTMATTTAATTTATTTTTCAGATCCTGTTCATCTTCATCGACAGCGACATCGACGACAACCAGCGCATCCTGGAGTTCTTCGGCCTGAAGAAAGAGGAGTGTCCCGCCATCCGCCTCATCACCCTGGAGGACGAGATGACCAAGTACAAGCCAGAGAGCAGCGCCATCACGGCCGAGAGCATCACGGAGTTCTGCAAGCTGTTCATCGAGGGGAAACTGAAGGTAGGWGCAGAGCGATGCTGGCATTAAAGTGCCTGTGACATCAAACCTTTATAATTAAAATGAAAGTTTTGTTTTTGTTTTGTTTTTTTTGGGAAAGATGAGATTGATAACGAGCTGTGTTTCCATTGACCATTAAAATACGCAAATTGGAATTTTAAAAATAAATTTGCTCAATGGAAACACGTCAATTAAAAAAAAATAAGTTTGACAATGTTTTTGCGCTAGGATGAAGTGGTTTTTCGGCCGTATCGAAATTGGTGTTTTTTGCGAAACTGCAATGGAAACACATTGTTCACATCACAGGAGTCACGTGATCAACAACCGTCTGTTTCTACTGGTGAAAAAGACAATGATGAAGAAAATAACAGGAAGTAGTAATATCACAGAAGTAGTATAAAATAGTAAACTCACCGACTACAATTTCCCAAAAACACAGCATACGTAGCCGCTCCCAAGTAGGGACTTGTCTCTGGAAAGCCTCGATAAAAGACGCCGACGTCTCCTCTGATGATGAGCGCTAGTGTCGTGGTAGCAACATGCTATGTGTTTACATCCATCGCTGCCATGTTTGTAATGACTCATCATGAGAACAAACGTATTCACGTGACTTTAATAACATTTCTTACTTAATGGAAACACTGCAGTTGTGAAACTTTTTTCGACATTAACAGAATATCGACAAAGTTTTGTGCACATTTGTAATGGAAACACAGCTATAAAATTTCACACCGCTGAGAACGGCTGAGATATTCATGTGAAGAAACAGGAAGTGATGTCAGAGGGCAATGTCTGAATGTAAACAGCAATGCTAAAATGGCTAACAGACTGTAGAGGAGAATCTGATTAGATTATTTTAATCAGTCATAGAGAAGTCATAGTTCAAATAAGGTTTCAATAAACAAACCAGGGAGTTCCCCTTTGATGTCACTTCCTGTTTGGACCTACATGTCACAGGCACTTTAACACTGAGCTCTGTGTTACTGGACGTGAACCACCAACCCTGCTTTAATGTGCTTTGTCTTAATTTGTCCTGCAGCCACACCTCATGAGCCAGGACATCCCAGAAGACTGGGACAAGAACCCCGTAAAGGTTCTGGTGGGCAAGAACTTCGAGGAGGTCGCCTTCAACCCTTCAAAGAACGTCTTTGTGGAATTTTGTAAGTTTTACAACTCAAGTTAAATTTATTAGTTTTAGTGAAGCTCAGCTCTTGAAGGTGGACGAGGAGGACTTCAGTCTGGAACTCAAATCTGAGCTCCTTTTTTTTTTAAACTCTTCAGAGTTGATTCCCATGCCTGCTGATTCCCCCCCCCCCCCCCCCCCCCACTGCAGTTTAACGTGCTACCAGACACTGATACCAGAAAGATGAAGTTAAATATAGCAGCAGGATTAATTTATAACCATCCAGGTCCCAATGGACTCTATATTTGGAGGGATTTTCCGTGTCCGGCTGGCTGAACGCAGCCAGTCATGCACGACAGGAAGGCCTGACAGATTCCTAAACATTCACACTAAACCGTGAAGCTGAAGCACACGTGACTTAGAGTTTTCTAACTCTTTGTTTCTTTATGTTCCAGATGCACCTTGGTGTGGACACTGCAAACAGCTGACCCCCATCTGGGAGCAGCTGGGAGAAAAATACAAGGACAGCTCCGACGTCATCGTGGCCAAGATGGACTCCACAGCCAACGAGATCGAGTCGGTCAAGGTCCACAGCTTCCCCACGCTGAAGTTCTTCCCTGCAGGAGAGGAGCACAAGGTGAGCGCTTCACAACTCCTGTTAGCTTTTAGCTAAGATGCAGCTGGTAAAATGCCAAGTTGGTGGGTCTGTAAGAGCTCAGAGATGAGACAAAAGGGAAATTATTCTGTTACAAAAGATAAAAACTCAACTGTTGAGCTAACATTGAGTCWGATAGAATCTCATTCGGCACCAACAGATGCCACGAGATCATATTTTATTTTCTGCTCTCAGCACTGATTGTCTCCAGAGTCTATGGAGGTAAAAGACTTAAATTTCAAAAACTGAGGTTTTAATTCCTTGTGAACAGGTGATCGATTATAACGGGGAGAGGACGCTGGAAGGATTCACCAAATTCCTGGAGAGTGGAGGTAAAGAGGGCGGTGCCCCTGCAGGAGACGAAGAGGGGGAAGCAGAGGTGAGTCTGAAGACCTGCAGATTTCACTTTTTTCTCTTCATGTTTAATTTGAGAAATTAACTGAACTGGACCTTCCTGTGTCCAACACTGAAACAGTGTAAACATCAGCATGGAGGGCTTCCTCCAACACCTTCACACTCCTCCAGTCTAAATGCAGCTCAGCCAGCTGCAGGTCTCTAATCCTCCCTGCAGCTGTCGCAGCTGTTTACTGAGCTTCACTGCAGAGACGAGAGCCTCCTGATGAAAGCAGAACTCGGCACGTTCAAAGATTTGAGCTGCAGCTTGAGGAGTGTGAGGTGGTCTCAGGTGTCTAAATACATGCAGTTTCTGTGAATTCAGAGCTGAATTTGGAGCCTGTGAGCCCAGTGCTGACAGCTGTCCTTGTTCATGAGGCAGCAGCTCTAGATGAGACTGGTTTATTGTGTCGACACTCGAGCTGCAGGATGCTGGGAAACTACAGATGATTCAATAACATGTTGTTCTGCTGCCATCTTATTTTATTGTGCTGAGACCTGAGGACYTGTTTCCTTATTGCCACCTAACCTGTTGCCTCTTTAAGTTCCTGTGACATGCCTATCTTTAAATACAAAAAAGTAAAGAAAGTATCTTTATACTCAATAAATTTGGCACAATACACATGATTTTACCCATTTTGTCACATAACTGGCCTACTTTCTTTTAAATTTCTCATCCAAAGTGAAACAGGAAGTGACATCAAAGGGGAACTCTAATAAAATAAACTCTCTGGTTTTTGTTTATTAAAACAAACTAACTTTTTTCGTCTCTCTGATAGTGACCAAAAATCTAAAAAAACATCAGATTCTTCTCTACAGTCTGTTAGCTTTTGCAACAACTCTGTTTACATTCAAACATTCCTCTTTGACATCACTTCCTGTTTCTTCACATGTAAATATCTCAACAACTGTTCATCTGAGCAACGGGAAATTTGTTTTGCAGTATGTTATTGATGTGATCTTTCCAAAAATGTATTCATGTTTGTTAAAAAAAATTGTCACAGGCACTTTAATATTAGCATTCATGCTAACCGTATTATTTAAGATCCTCGTCTTCCTCCACAGCTGGAGAATTCAGTGACACTTCTCTGAAAAACGTTATCGTCKCAGAAGTTTCACAACAAAAATTTTATTATTTTTTTAAGGCAACCTGTTAAAATAAAAGCCCTAACACYTGACCGTTTGCGATGAGTTATGGTTTAGTCCTGAAATGTTTTTATTAAAGTAAATTTAACGTTCGGCTCATTTTGAACGTCTCGCTCCTCTTTCGGGTCCAGTTCTGACGGGTTTCTGTTCCTCAGGATTTGGAAGACCTGGAGTCAGACGCTGAGGACGGCAGCGACGACGATGGAGACGATGGACACGACGAGTTGTAAAAAGCTTCAGGAGAGAAGAGGGAGAGGAGACCCCCCCACCCCCCTACAACCTTTTCAACCACCATCTTGAGCTCGTGACCCCTCCCTGTCCCGTGAACATTAACCTTTCTTTAACCTGAACCAGCTGCTCGCTCCATCGGTGGCTGGCTCAGGTGTTTCTCCACCAGCTACATCCTCATCCTGTGTTTCTGGTCAGACTGGTCTTGTCCCTCCTGGGGGGTGGGAGACATTTGGAACAGCGCACCCCATCTGCGGGGAACCAACGCCTCGTCCTCGAGGCTCCATATCAGCTGTTTGCRTTCAACACTAGACCAAATATTAAAAAAGTCATCTTGTTTTGAAGTTAAATTTCCACATTTACTCACCTTTTATTCTGTAAGGGGGGCGGGGGTCTGCCAGTGTTCTTCTCCCTCTTAAACAAAACAAATGGACCAGTGTTTGGTTTTTAAGGACCGATCTCAGGGGACGTGGGGCCATTCTTTTAAAGCGTGTCTTTGTTCAGATAAACCTGTTTACTCATCGTAGCACAAAGAGTGTCCTCCCTACATTTATCTAGACAGACCAGTTACTTTTTTTTATCGGGGGGGGGGGMCCATTTACTTTTATATCCTCATTCCCAAACGGTTCAGCTACTGACTCGTTTTTATTTAATTGCTGTTGCAGTAAGGTTTTTGTTCAATCGCAGCTTTACCCTCTTTGTTTGTATTTGTGCCCAGTTGTTGGGGCAGATTTAACCCCCCCCCTCCCTCCGGACACATTCTCGGACCCGGTTGGTGTCTGCAGCCAGTTCTGACGGGTCGCACTGCGTTCATGCCTAATGGGAGATTCACTGGTTTACTGAAGCAGACAGGTTCAGTCTGAGAAGAGTGGAGGGAACAGTTGCACAGCCCCACCCCTCACCATCCCTTTTGGCTCTTCACAGCACCCTTAGTGTGTGTGTGTGTGTGTGTGTGTGTGTGTGTGAACGAGGGGTGCTGTGAGCAGAGTAGGGTGTTTATCAGTGGTGGGGGAGAAACTAACATTCCATCATTGTTGAAATTAATGTGGAAAATCTAAATTGGTGGCCAATAAAAACAGAAAAAAACATCTTGTTTTGGTGTTTTTTTTTTTTTTAATGTTTGTGTGAAATGTAAGCTAATGGAAAGAACAAATTGACAGCTACATATTTTAAGTTTCATTTATTTTGAGGAGAAAATTTTCAATGCATCCTGGTCAGAATGAGCAGAACAAGAAGGAAAATTGTTTTTGCAGAAGCTGATTTGTGTAAAAATGAGCCCAGTAACTAAAAAATATATTCCTACATAATCTGTTTTTCTAATATGTTATCTTAATTTTATGTACAATAAAAGAAAATACAAATAAAATTAAATGAAAGGTGGCAGAAGAAAAAATCTTACATCTGCCCCTTTTCCCTCTAGTATAAATTCAATGATCTTCAGTTAAAACATTTCTTGAACAACAAAATTATATGGAAACCYATTATATAGTTTCATATATTAACAATCTAGCCAATCATTTTATTGGGGGGAGGGGGGGTATTGACAGGATCAAATGATTGTAGGGCCCTAACCCCCCTGCAAATTACTCCTATAGGTCATTCTGGTAGAAGTGGATCCAGATACGACTTAATTTGTCTTGTTTACAATAATACTTTAATATTTGGTCTGAATCCTAATTTTATGTAATTTTAATGAGGAGTTTTTGATGTCAAAGAGGAAACTTCAAATAGTATTTGAATATTGATTTCCCAGCTGGAAAAACAATTTCTAGCTCACGGGGAAAATCTCAAACTTTTAAGMCATTTTTGCTCAGAATCAGTTTTTTCTTGCTACTGCTCAAGAGTGCTTCAATATTTTGTTTTATAGCCCTGATTATGTTTCAGACAGTTTATTCAAATGATACATTGATAAGGAATTTATTCATTACGTTTTGACAAAATGCAATTTTTGCATGTTTTAATCAAAACTATATTTGCCTATTTCTCCATGTACCACTTTTAGAKTCAATCCTCATTTCAATGTGACAGGTCACAGACTGATGCCATGGGCGGAGCCAGAGGGGTGGCTGGGGTGGCTCCCTCCCCAGAGCCTGGCCACCCCAGAAACCACCTCTAAGGAAAATCTCAATCCAGCACAGTTTAACCCTCATATTGACCCGTGTCAAAATTTAAAAATGGTTCTAAGTATTTTTTCTGTARGAAACTTTTTTCCAGTTGTTTTAACAAGTAAAATGAACATATAAAATGAAAATGGTTCATTTAACATATTTGCAACCTCCCCTACATCTACAGATTACATAGATCAAAACGAAAAAATAAACTATTTCACATATAACTGTTGTTTTTGTGTTTGTAGGTTCCTTTAGTGGATATAAAAAATGAAATGTGAATTTTTTATGAAAAATGAGTAAATTGTCCTTATTGATCCTTTATCAGTGAGAAATATAAAAACGACATGCAAATACGGAGTCAATAATCAGACACAACAATGTTTTGGGTGATCTTTTTTGGTTTCTAACGTTATTGCATAATTAAACATTCCCCAGGTCAAACTGACACAAGAACAATATTGCTGTTCCTCAAAAACTAACAGGGTTAAACTGCAGGATTTTATGAATAATTTGCAGTTTTTCGTTTATTTTTTGTTTAAATGCTAACGTATCATCACATTGAGTAAACCTAAAAAAATCAATTTAAACTTTATGGTGTAAAAACAAATCTTAGGGTTTTACATGAATATGGGGAAAAGAGATGGTTTATTTGAACGTTCAGCTCATAAGTGGGTGGATTTAAMCATTTAATACAAATTAACCCCAAAAATGATAAATTATCCTATTTTAAATCCTGATTTCCTTCACTACAGATGATGATGCAACTGCATAATTTGGAAAGAATCAGCCTCCTTTTTTTACAGGATGACTCTGTTCTGGTAACTGTGAAGTCGTCTGTAAAGCACGTCCATCCTGCCTGTTTACCAGAAGCCCCCAACAAGTGGACAACATCTAGTTGTTGACTCATATTTACGAGGTCACTGAATGTTATGTRTGGAAAGGTGAGCTGCCCACCCACAGCCTCATGGTCAGTGGGTGGACTCCGGCCTACTCCTCTTCTGAGACTTGTCATTGGACCAGTGGGATCCTAAAATAGGCCGGCTGAGTATAAAAMACCCTCAGGGGCGGGTCGGAGAGTCAAAGGAGCAGCTGATTCTCACAGAASAGCCATACTGAGAAGATGAAGTACTACAAGTCCTCGGTGTCCCAGTCCATCAGCATCCAGGCTTACAGCCAGGACTGCCAGGTTCCCCTCACCTGCAGGAGGGCCGCCTCACTGAAGCCGGTCCGGAGCGTCCACTTCCCCAACGACATCGTTTTCCAGGACTACGTGAAACACGGCGAGCTGGAGAGGATCGGACGCTTCATGCGGACCAGGAGGGTGGAGCTGGACACCATCTACACCTCGGGTAAGAACGCTCACTGAGCCTGCTTCGCCTGGTTTCTTCTAAAAATCACTGACAGTCTTTCTGTCTATGAACAAGGCATGGCAGCCATCCACGAGGCCGTCCTGTCTGGGAACCTGGACTGTGTGAAGCTGCTGGTGCACTACGGCGCCGACATCCACCAGAGAGACGAGGAGGGCTGGACCCCGCTGCACATGGCCTGCAGCGACAGGTTCCCCCACATCGCACGGTACGCATCAGCTGCTCCTGACATGAGACAGAGCACGAGTCAGGGAGTGATGGCTACCGAGGTCCAGTGGATATTTTCTATTGAACCTGGCTCAGCCGAAGTGAAACAGGAAGTGACATCATAGGAGATTTTTTAAAAAAGAAAACTCTCTGGTCTTTGTTTAATGAAACAATATCATTTGAACTCTGATTTTTCATCTCTCTGATAAACTCAAAATAATGTAAAGAAACATCAGACTCTTCTCTACAGTCTGGGTTATCAGCTGTTGTAGCACTGCTCTGTTCACATGCAGACATTCCCCTATGACATCACTTCCTGTTACTGTTCAGGCAAATATCTCAACAACTGTTTATCTCAGCAATGTGAAATTTATTTTGCAATATTTTATCGATGTCATCTTTTCAAAAATGCATTCATATGTGTTACAAAAATTTGACGTCACACGCACTTTAAAAATTATTAGTGGATTAGCACTTGCTAAATTTATAAGCACTAACTGAGGTCTATAAATGTTATTGATCAACATTATTATTAAGAGCTGAGGGTGAAAACTGACACACATTGTGTTCATATGTGTGTCACTGATCCACCAGGTGACAATATGTGAACTCAAATCCAGCTGAATGTCAGTGATCAGTCTTTAGAGAGCAACATGTGACTCATGTCTGTTGAAGAATGTTCATGGGTTGACTGGGTTATTTTAGAGCTTTAGAATTAGTGGACCTAAATATTAGAGTTAGTGCTTTAGGGCTAGTGGAACTAATTTTCAGATTAGTGATGCCCACCACTTCCATGGTGACATGATTCTGGATGTTGACTCTACGTGTTCTGGCTCCTTCAGGTACCTCCTGTCACTCGGAGCCGACCCGGAGCTGGAAAACGACTGCGGCGAGAAGCCGGCCGACCTCATCGAGCCAGACAACAAGGAGCTGCTGGAGCTCTTCGGACTGGAGGCCAACGACTGAGCCCAGCTGGGTCTCTGGAGCTTCACACTCGTCTTAAAGCTGCTGCAGCCCACCGGAGCCAGCCCTCTGCAGCGGGGAGACCACATCAGTCTGGGCTCCTGGGTTTAGGAGCCAGCTCTGGAGGGGAGGGGGGTCAGAGCCCCTCTTGTTGGAGGGTCAGAGCCCCTCTTGTTGGAAGATAGTCAGGATTCTCCAGCAGCATGACTCTGCTGAATCCTGTCAGGTGGTTTGATTTATAGAAACAGAAAGCTGAGTCAGCATTCACACAATGGTTTTCCTGTTTTTGTACATTAGAAAATACTTTATTATACTTTGTGCCATTTTAATTGTTCAGCTTGTTGCTGTGACTTTTTGTAACTTTATAATTTTTTATTATGCGGAGATCTCTTCAAATACTTTTTAAACATGTTTGAAATTAATAGTATTTATCCTAATAATGCTAATTATTAATGCTAATAAAGTTAATATTTTAGATAAAAACTAACATTCTGCTCAATTTAAGCTAGCCTTTTTAGCTAAGCTTTTGTTGTTTTCAMTTAGTTTTTCTCTACTTTGGGAGTACTTTTAGCATTTTGCTATATTAAGTTTTCAGCAGTATTTTCAAAGAAAATGCCATTTCTCTTGTTRGAAAAGCTTGTAAAATCATAAATTAAGTTTTTATTTCTCTTTTTGATAATAGTGCTGTTTACTTGTTTTATGTATTTTTCACTTAATAAAGTAAATCATTTTTTCTTCTGTTGCTTTATTCCAAATTAAAACAGAACCAGTACAAAATGTAACTCCAACTTAAACAATTACAAAAAGTGCTTGAAGAGCTTCACTCCTTGAACTTCCACTCCTGTCGACACATGGGGCACTGCTGCTGGACCTGCTGGGAGTTCAGCCACTTCAGAATGCAGTGCATGTGGAAACAGTGGGAGCACTGACCCCAGACCAGCGGGCAGTCGTCTCCAGGTACTTTACCTGCAAAACAAGAAACAAACATCAGCTTTTGAATTAAGCTCAGACGACCTGAGCTGAACAAGTTTTACATTGTTTTTTTTCACCAGGTTGACCTGTGTTCAGAGGTAAACAAACAGACTGGTAGTGTTCATTAGCTGGTCAAAATGATCTTCAGGCTGTTTCTGAGACATAAAACTCAAGGCTGAGATGCTGGGCCTTGATACCATTTTGACAATCTCCAGAACCGCAGAAACAGCCCGATTCGGCCGGTTCTGGTACTCACACTCCGGACAGCAGCCATTGAAAGCCATCCTGCAGATCCCGCAGCTCTCATCGTTAGCAACCCACAACCAGGAGGCCACTCCATTCCACTGACGGATCTTCACCTTCATCCTCCTCCGAGATTCAAACCGAACCGATGAGAAAGTCCAGTCTCTGTCTTCAGCTCAAGTCCGTCACAGGTGAAATTAGATATCCTTAATTACGTCACGCTAATCAGCTGTGCTCAGTTAGCTGTTAGCATCGTAATCATCATTTTCCAGGAGCATTTTCCGCCTCAAACCAAACTTTTCCCAGACTAAATGTTCACCACAACTCACTAATTATATTCCGATGTGTCCTTCCGATGTCCAYCACCAGTAGTGTTACACTTTCTTTGCAATTAACAACTATTTTGAAACTAAATTACGACTGATCAGCCACATTTAGCCTTATTAGCTTAGCCGCCGTTCTGTGATTACACAGCTAATGTGAGCGTTAGCGCCCCCCGCTGTACGGAGTCTGGAACTACAACCTATAATAAGAAGTCATTCCTCGTTTGTTCAACAGAGAGCAGCAGTGACAGATACTGTATAATAAAGTTCTGCTACAGCTGAAATCACCATATCCTGATGCTCCACATGATTATACCTATCAAATACAGGTTCTTCTAAAAAAAATAGCATATTGTGATAAAGTTCATTATTTTCTGTAATGTACTGATAAACATTAAACTTTCATACACTCACCGGCCACTTTATTAGGTACACCTGTCCAACTGCTCGTTAACACTTAATTTCTAATCAGCCAATCACATGGCGGCAACTC
>NW_013953801.1:44273-54487 GCF_001266775.1 Austrofundulus limnaeus
CTAGAGACTTGAAAGATTAAATAATTATAAATATGTCTGGGGGAAAATCATAAGAAATTTTATGAAACTGACCTCTTTCCAGGATGATTTGCATCTTCCATGTCTTCAGCCTGAAGGAGCAAGAAGCATATGATGTTATGTGAGAGGAAGCACTTGGAAACATTTTTTTTTCAAAATCAAAACCTTTGTCTAAGTTGTCTACTGGTGTACAAGTGGAAAATGTTGCATTAATATACTCTAAAAATGAAATGTTGGATTTACTTAACCATGTTATATTACCTGGTTCCACTTAACTGAGTTGAGTAAATTCAAAGCAACATATTCATGTTCTTTGGTTAAAAAACTGGTATATTGCTTTGAATTTACTCAACTCAGTTAAGTGGAACCAGGTAACATAACATGGTTAAGTAAATCCAACATTTCATTTTTTACAGTGTAGTTTTGAGATTTTTTTTTTTTTTTTACTTAGTCAAAAATGACAGTGATACACTTTGGCAACAATTGTTGCCAGTGGGGCAAAATGGGTTTAAAAAAAACGGTCGCTCTTTTGGCAGCAATGAATTGTGGGTAATACACTTCACCGAAGTCCATAAAAATGCAGACTTGGCAGAAGGGCGGAAATAGTACCCAAAATGGGCGGTGCGAAGGGCGCATGTGGAGAATGTGGAACACATACACACTCAAACCCATCAACATGAACGAGCACTTGAAGTGCACAAGGGCAGAATGAGGGTGGGAGTGCGGGTATTGGGACAGGGCCTTAATTACAACTGGCCCTTTGAGGGCAACCATAATGAATGCTCAGGTGGCCCTCAGTGAAAACAAGTTTGACACCTCCTATAACTTTATTTTAAAGATTTGACCAAAAATGCTGAAACTTAAGATAGAGAATATTTTAGTTTAAAACCTGGCAGCTGACAGAATGCTTTCTTTGAGAAAACAAACAGGTTTTCTGCTTGAAATTGTTGCAGAGAACTGAATCATCTGATAAACGCCAGTATTAATCATTCACCACTTTAAATTTCACATGAATCTCGTCCGTGTTCCTTATTCATCCTTTGAATAGAGGGGAGAATAAAAGGTGTTGGTAAAGCTTTCCCGTCTAAAAATATAATTGGACATAAAATGTCACGACTTGGTCGTTATGTGCGTCAGCTAGTGAAACCTTTTTGGCTGTAAACTCGTTTTACGGCGTCATTCAGCATTCAGCAAGAAATTATTTGCGCTGGAAGAAATTGGACACATCAAAGGATGAGGCCGTAAATCGCAAAATAACTCTTGAAGATCAGAGACTTATCTGATTTATCGCTATATAAGAAGGTCTCTGGGGCTGAGCTGTCGTTTAAGTCCTTCTTAAAACGTCTGTGTATTGCTCCTTTGTTAGTAATAACCCCGCTGGAAATGGACGGGATCGTTGCACTGGAGGAATTCAAACAGATTTTTAGGGGTTTTACAAGGTCAGCGGCGGAGCTGGGACACACACACACATTTTTTGCTCATAAATCGAAGCACGTCGGCCTTGGTGCGGTAAAATCAGCGCTCTCTCCTTCTGTCTCTTTATCATTCCTTACAGAGTCGTCACACACCTCAACACATTCGTCCTCTCGCCGTCTCTCTCCCTGCCTTTGCCTTCATTCGGTCGACGTGGACCTTGGAAAAGTCAGTACAGTCAAAATGGTGGAAGGAGGAAAAAAAAAACATCTATTTGATTTTTCATTTTCTGACTTGTTCTGCAGAGAACATAATGTGCTTTCTTGAAACTTTTTTAACAAATTCCATGCAACTTTTTTTTTTTCCAGAGTGACAGCTATGCGTATTTATAACTTCTGACAACACACTGAGTGTCAGGAGTCATTTTTAACCCTGGAGGTCTTGCAATTATTTCAATGCAAGGTGGAAAGTAGAGGGGTGAAAAAAAAAACAGGGCTATCCTCATTCAAACCAGGTTTTGCTGACCAGTACCTGTAGAAATTGTGCCCGTATTAGACTCTTCAGGACCTCATTATTTTTGTTCGGTGTCAAAGTTCTGCACCGATGCAAGACGTATTGTGTCTGTCATGTCGCTAGTTAAAAAGTAAGTGAGTGGCAGGTTGATTTAGGACATGGCAGAATGTCAGAAAGTCATCACGGTAAACCGGATGTCTTCCAAAAAAAACTTGACTGAGGTTTTTAGTACTTTGTCCTTCTTTATACTTAAAAGGAACCCTATTTAGTAAGATTTATATACCTTGATGTAGTATATTTACCTTTGCTAACTCAAAAATGATGGTAAATAATTCGGTCATTCTTAAAATGCCTTTCTGTCTAATCTAATCTAATCTAGTTACAAATATTATTGTGTCAATCAAAGAACATAAGAGATATTATGACCCTGATTGTTATATTTCGTCTGGTTTCATGTTTTTATTTTGACTTTATTCTGATTTTTGTCATGTTCCTGTGTTTTGTTCCTCCTGTCTGTCTTTGCTGCAGCCCCGCCCACTCACACCTGATCCTCATGTTTCTCCCCCAGGTGTTCCCTGTTTGTGCTCATTAGTCTCACCTTTAGATTCTGTGTCTTGTCGTCACTTCCCTGTCAGGTCATTGTTTGGTCATGTTCTGTATTGTGCCTTGTCTTGTCTTGTCACGCCACTCAGAGTTTCTTGAGCTGCCCAGTCAGCACCTTTTTTGTTGAATAAATACTTTGTTTGTTGGAGCCTTGAAACTGCCTGCATCATGGGTTCATTCCTGCCTGAGATTCACAACACTGATTGTGTTGGTGTTTTGACTTGTTTTGTATTCATGGTTCCTAAACCTTTGAATGTGTGTATTATTCTTAGAGTTGGTAGGTTCAGTTAATGGTTTGAGTCCTCACGCTGAATCCAAGGTCTAACTTAAACTGATTCCTTAAAGGGATCCATGATTATTTGTAACATTAGACTTTATTTAATAAACATACATTTTAACTGTAAAATAAAGTCTGTAAAAATACTGTAGGCTGTTTAGTTTTGTAAAATTTTAAACAATATGTTACACGGACAGAGCCACTTTATTTATAAAAAGCATTCTGGGTAAATGATGACATCAACTAGGTCATCGGTGTGAGGCTGCTAGTGAGCTATATCCACCCTGAAGGTTAATCTTGGACAATATCTGATGATCGACTCTTTTAAATGAAACCAGAGAGCGTTGACAGAGAGGAGAAGGTAGAAATGACTCAGCCTGGAACTGAAAATATGGATGGAGGACCTCAGTTTAGCTTGTTTGTCGAGCTAGCACTGAGCTAATACATATAAGTCAATATAGTGTGAGGGCTAGCACAAAGGCTAACAGGCTAAGCTGAGTTTCTTCTTCCATGAAGCAGCTCTGTTGTCCTCCATCTATATTTTCAGTTACAGACTGAGTCATTTCTACCTTCTCCTCTCTGTCAACGCTCTCTGGTTTCATTTAAAAGAGTCGATCATCAGATATTGTCCAAGATTAACCTTCAGGGTGGATATAGCTCGCTCACACCAAGGACCCATCCACGTCATCATTTACCCAGAATGCTTTGTGTGTAAATAAAATGGCCCCGCCCGTGTTAAAATATATATCTTTTAAAATTTACAAAACTAAACAGCCTACAGTATTTTTAGAATCCTTATTTTACAGTTAAAATATATGTTTATCAAATAAAGTTTAATGTTACAACTAATCAGGGATCCCTTTAAAGGAGACATGACTGAACGTTTCATTAAAGAAGAACCTGTCCAGAGGACCTATACTACTTAATATTTTTTGATATTAGATAGCTCTTATGCATGTCCTGATGCATCTCAGTAATCCAGGTAAAAAATCAAAAAGAAAAAAATTGTATAGGTCTTCTGGACGGGTTCTTCTCTAATGAAACGTTTCGTCTCTCCTCCAAGAGACTTCTTCAGTCTGAGAGTTTCAGGCAAAATTCAGGCTTTTAAGCACTGCCTCCATGTGACTGATACTCACATCACARGGCTATCATTGACACCTAATTAACGCTTATTGTTAACAGGGGGTGGAGTGATACTGGCAATAGCAGCGCTGTAGGAGGAGGACAGCTGAAAACGGAGGCCTCCACCTCAGTTTAATGATGGACGGTCTTTCTTCACAAAAATGGCTTCTTTTACTCCTCTCTGTGGCCTGGCCTGTGGCCAGCGGTCACTCTTTCAGAGATGAGGATGTTCTCATTCTTGATAGAGAGGAACGTTGGTTTGAGAGAGGAGTAAAAGAAGCCATTTTTGTGAAGAAAGACCGTCCATCATTAAACAGAGGTGGAGGCCTCCGTTTTCAGTTGTCCCCCTCCTACAGTGCTGCTGTTGCCAGTATCACTCCACCCCCTGTTAACAATAAGTGTTAATTAGGTGTCAATGATAGCCGTGTGATGTGAGTATCAGTCACCTGGAGGCAGTGCTTAAAAGCCTGAATTTTGCCTGAAACTCTCAGACTGAAGAAGTCTCTTGGAGGAGAGACGAAGCGTTTCATTAGAGAAGAACCCGTCCAGAGGACCTATACAATTTTTTTCTTTTTGCTCATATGCATGTTTATAATCCTTCTTTTTCACATTTAAATCACAACACTATCACTATATAAAGTGGAACTGTAATGCTTCCAAAACATCCACAACTTTCTCATTTCTCAGAATTGGATGACGTTCATCTAAAACTACAAAAGGCGACAGGTGGTGTTTATTCTTTTATGGCATATGGAAAGTGGCTTAAAGTTTAGTTTTGTTCTTATTGGATGCTTTTTTTCCTCAGCCTATGATCTGAAATGGTGTAATTCAGCTCTCAGCTGTTTTGTGACACACATCTACAGCCACTGTGACCTTTTGACTTCCTTGCAAACTCGGGTCCTTTGTCAAGCTGGTGACATTTAGCCTGCAAGGTCCTCTGCAAGATGGCTTTTATGGCAGATTTATAGATTGGGTAACTACATCTATATTTGTTTTTATATGCCCTGAAACACACTGTTAAGATTGTTTTAATCTGAATTTTGGTTAATGGCGTTATTACAAAGTTAAGTGGATCTTAATGAGGTGCTTCACTTCATCCCCATTAAAGCCACAAATCAGCGTTACAGTGGCAATAATTTCTTCATGCTCCCCTGCCCGTCGTGTCCTCTTTTCTTCATTTCTTCATCATATCTCACCTTCCATCTTGTCCACGCTTAAATGTGCGCGGTTTTATTTTTACAAGGACATATACAGCCGGGATGACAAACTGCCGGCAATTTTCTGTCGCAGCGCTCTTTAGGCGTTGGTGAAAGTGGTAACGCTCCAATATCTGCTGGATATCAATTTGAGGTGCCTCTGGATTATGAAAACCTCTCTTTTTTTTAATATCAGGTATTGAACTTGCTTCCTTTGAGCAATAAAGCGTAATCATGTTCTTCAACACCATGCTTTGTTACTGAAAGTAAAAAAAAAAAAGATCTCGATCGAAGGAAAGAAAAGCAGAGAAGAGCTCGAAGGAGGAGTTTATCTCTGAGTGGAACATGATATTTTCTTCACTTTAAGACTCTTGAGCTGTCAACATGATGGATAATGTTTTAGGGCCAATTCTCCTGGGAGTGATCTGTTGTCGGTACCATCAAGTGTGGAGAGCAGAGACAGAAAGAGAAAGAAGGAATGAGAGAAGCTGACAAAGGGTATCAGGCAGAAAGCGCAAGAAGCAGTCCTCATTACAGCCAAAGCCTGCTGGGGGTTGACCAAACTGGGCCGATTTGAAGTTGAAAGTTTAAAGAATTTCCCCATCTCTTTCTACCACAGTCTCTCTGTACTTAAATAACAAAAAAAAAACAAAAAAAAACATGCAGAGATCTGCAGCATACTAACACACACTCTGTGCCCTATCTCTGGCCTGTGGGAACTCATTATCTTCCCAGACGAGCAGTGCCACAAGTCGCCGAGTCGGTCTCTTGCCACCGTGTCACTTTGAGATGCCGGGTTCAAATGTGTTGGGAGCAGAGACGCTCGGGTGGGAGGAAAACGAAGAAGCAAGAAACGGCTGACGCACGGGGCATTGTTTTTGCTCCTCCGGGCATCGTTTGATACCTCTGTAGAGGTTTTGATGAACCTGAGAAGAGTCACGATGGTCTTTAAGACCGAAATATTCTTTGTTGCCCAGAAACAAACTTAAAAGAAGAGATCAAAATGAAAAACAAGAAAAGAAAACCACCAAAAAATGCTGAGAGGTAATTTTCAATGCTCGGTCACCTCAAAAGTATAAAAACAAAAATCCATATCACTTTATCATGAAACACACTTCATGTCTTATTTTTACAACTTTCATTGGATTGTACAAGATCATCGTTTAAAATTTTGACATTATTTATCTGAATTCCACCCTGTCTGTTAGCAAAATATCTCCTGAACCATAGATGAAATGTAATGAAACACTTCTGACTGAGTAATCTTTGGAGTTAATACACTTAAAAATGACTGCCGTAATCATACAAAAATTGCTATGATTCAGTCAGTTTTACAAATATTGTGCTAACATTAAAAGCGGTAGTAGTTGAGTCAAATAAAATACATACCCTAAGCGTGACATCTTGTGTTATCACCTGAGATTACAAACTATTTTCAAGGTTTGACCAAAATGGCTGCAACTCCATCATTTGACCAAGATGGCCTTTCTCTAAAACTCTCACAGAAAAATCTGGGGCCAAAATTATACAAACATGTTGGATTTTACTACATTTTTTTCTTCTTTTTTTATTGGAGGCAAAAATCTATTTTAATTCTTAAATTAACTACAAAAAAAAACAATAAAAACTGCAAAACTTGAAAATTAAAAAAAGCTAGTTTTCTGGATTTTTACATTTTTGGCTTAAATTCTGGTATAATTTATTGGTATTACTTTGTTTTTCAACAACCTTCATTTTAAGAAATAGAAATCAGTTCAGACTAGCTTGATGAGCTAACAGCTAGTTTACAGGGCTGATACCAAAGCTGCTGTTTTCAACTTCAATATCAAACCTTTCATAGCAGCTTATGCTATTTTATTAACTTTTGACATCATAGTAAGTTTTAGCAATACACCGTTAGTCACGTAATTTATTGGTCGTTTACAAGCTGGCAACAGCAACAGCTAGCTGTAGCGCTTACTGAGGTATGCCCTGCAGGAACATAAACAAAGTTAATACAAAATAAATGTACTGTTAAATTATTTGTATGTAAAAGTTTTTGAGTTTAGGCAGATTTAATCTAGGTTCTACCTGAAGTAGTTTTTAATTAGCTCATCCATGTGAGCAGGGGTCTGCAACCTGCGGCTCTGGGGCCACATGTGGCTCTTTGGTCACTCTACAGTGGCTCTTTGAAAATGTGACCACACATAACAGAATAATTTTTATACCCACAACAGAAATCCATTTGTAAGCAAATACGTGATCAATACTAATACAAAAAAGTAAAACATGTTAGTTTATGCTAGCCTGTTGTTTACTTAAATAATCCAACTTTTGTCTTTCTCTCAAATCCATCAGAATTACCTTTAAAGAATATTAAAAACTGCATAATAAGAATAAAAAAATAAGCTTGAAAAAAATCAGTTGTACTATTTTATAAGGCATAAACTATATAAAGTATTTTTCTTGTTTACATGAATAAAGTCTTTTTTTATTTGTCCTGATGTGTAAAAATAATAATAAAAAATAAAATTTGAATATATTTTTTAGTTTTATAATGTCACCTCCATTGGCCGTAAAAGTTCCCGAAAAGACCTTGAAAAGGCCCACAGACCACTAGTTGATAATCACAGTTGTAGCTTATTTTGCAGCTCTGGACATATTTTATTACTGCATCAGTAGCAGAAATGGCTCTTTTGTTTGTAAAGGTTGCAAAAAACCTGCAAAAACCTGCAAAAAACTCACCCTGCGTGTGAGTGTACCCCATGTTTCCCGGTGCCTATATTCCCCGGTACCCATGTTCTCCCCAGATTAATGAAAGTCATGAAAGATGATTGGCTCCCATTCAAATATTGTTTAATACAAATGTAAAATAATGAATTAGAGTGCAGACATTAGACCAGGAGACATAGGAATGACCTCTTCATTCGTTTGGTCAGAATTAAACTTTATTTCTCCAAATAAGTCAGAGAATAATTGTTCAAAAACCTTTCAACAAGCCACACTTCAGAAGATCTGACAAATTGTTTTAATTTGGTGAGTAGTTATGTGGTTCACTCAGCGGGAAAAAAAATAGTAAATTGTCAGCATGGAAGCAAAATCGACAGATTAGCCCTATTTTTCTACATGCCAAAATCCAGCTCACAAATTCTTGATGTTTCTCATGATCACAAACAGTTGGTGTAAGGCGCAGACACAAACACGCACAGATAGTAATATAATCTATAAAGCCACATGAAAGGTAAATAAGCTCCTCTGTCAGAACACAACGTGGGGCACAAAGACGACGTTCATCTTCTTTCAACCTTTTATGTCCCAAAGAGGCTTTCTGAGCGGACATTTTCACACCAGCATCAATTTTCTGGGGGAGGGGGGGGGGATCTATACGGCAGATGGACAGGTAAACCCACTATCTCAGCCGAAGCAGCGAGCATCGACGCAGTGACCCTGGATGGAGGTTAGCGGGTCATCCACTCACCGTTGCACCGATGATCTACGCGCGAGCTCACAGAAGTAGGTCGATGGCGTAAACTAAATCCAATATGATATTGCCTTTCATTGATTTTTTTTTATCCCATCTTGAGATAATACACATATTTCAAGGAATGGATGGGTCTAAGTCAGTGTGTGTGTGTGCATAAACAACTGATGGATAAAAGCTTATGATTAGTCGTTTGAGTAGGTGTTGACAAATGTCTTCATCACCGCAGCATATAGAGGCATAACTCCTCATGGACGTATAGGAGACGTAATACAGTATAGAACTATAACTTAGAGCGAGTGTGGTATTATTAGTGTGAGAGAGACGGGGGAGAGTTATTTGTTAAATGCCACTACAACTGTACCGAGGCCTTAATTGGATTTTTTTTTCACGCTCAGAACGCCCCCTCTACGTTTTATGAAAGTGACCTCGAACTTTGTCACACGCTCCCTTTATCACACACACACCTGTATTCAGGTCTTGGTTAAAACAGAAGTGGAATTTTGCTGAAACACACAAGTTTCTTTTTGGCCACCTCTATGAAAGGCAGGGGGTTGTGTGTACCATAAATTAATGTGGGAGTGTGTTTGTTTGACTGTCTGTTGGCAAAATATCTCATGAATGAGGATGGTTTTGAATGAAACTCTCAGAAAGTAAGAACTTGATGCACATGTGTCTCAGTCAAACCTACCAATATTGAGCTGAAATGTAACAGCTGAGACTCAACCCCCCAACACACACTGTAAAAACTGAAATGTTGGATTTACTTAACCATGTTATGTGACCTGGTTCCACTTAACTGAGTTGAGTAAATTCAAAGCAATATACCAGGTTTTTAGCCAAAGAACATGAGTATGTTGCTTTGAATTTACTCAACTCAGTTAAGTGGAACCAGGTAACATAACATTGTTAAGTAAATCCAACATTTCATTTTTAGAGTGCATACGGGCTGTCTCTTAGGGGTTGCTGTCCACGTAGACTGCGGCCCACGGAGGCCACACCGTTCACAGTCCGGTTAGGTGGAATAAAACGACTGTTAAATGAGACGGTCCAGCCTTTGAATGATCTGTTTGTGTGACCACGACTCCTTACCATCATACATCATCCACAAATGCCTAAAACTTAAAGGGGCAATATCATTTAAAATAAACTTTTTTGAGTTTTATATCATGTTATAATGTTATACTCTCATAAAAAACACACACAAAGCCTTGCTCTGACTCATTCATGCATGTTTGAGAAATCCTGCAGTGTTTTTAGGAAGCCATGCTGAGGAGCAAAACAACAGGTGGGGACCGGAAACGCCCCTGGGACGTGTCTTTAAGCCAAACTTCCTCATGACAGAGCCACCCCCGCCCATGACTCCTGCAGGCTCTCGGGTGAAAGTGAAACTTAAACTGTCTGCTGAGCTCTCAACACTAGTTCTCACTCAGTGAAGCTCTTTTCAGATTAAAAAAACCTTTGAGGAAATGTATTTTCAGATGCCAAGTAAACTGCATTATTAATGCTTTTTATTTGTTTATTTGTAACGTTTTTTTTTCCTATTAAAACTGAATTGTGAGAAGATGTGGCTTAAAATAACAACTGAAGTGATGAAATAAAACGTATCACC
>NW_013953802.1:0-1022 GCF_001266775.1 Austrofundulus limnaeus
CTCATAATATTACGACTTTAATCTCATAATATTATGATTTTATTCTCATAATATTGACTTTATTCTCATAATATTACGACTTTAATCTCATAATTTTAAAAAAAAAAACTCATAATGTGGCCCTAATACTACATCGTAGAAAAGTGTAAATGCATGTTTGGATTTATTGAAAGTAAGTGCTGAAATAACTCAACCGTTCATTCTTACATATGCTATTTACATGTAACTGTATGCTTTATCATTCAAGTCTTTAGAGTTTGAGTTTACTGTCATTATAAAAGTGCCTGAAAACTTGTTTTACACAACAAAAGTCATTTTCTAATTACAAGTGCTTATTATTTTCTTAAAGAAAAAGATTGTTTTAGAGGGGAACAATGTGACTGTTTTTATTTTCAGCCTAAAGAAAATACATTTTAAAACCCTGAATGTTGTCAATATATGTGCACCAATCCAAATTTTAGGGTTATCATGATATCAGTGATCGTAATGATAATTTACCGGATAAACCACAGGCGTCCATTTTTTTCAGATTCTTTGCCTCCAGGATGCAGACGGTGAGTTTTCCAGCAGTGGGGACGTAACGGAGAGAGATGCAAATGTCTCCAAGTTTCTCAGGCTGAGCAGCAGAAAATTAGACATGCTCATCAGAAAATATACAAAAATCTATCATTTTGATAACACAATCTTTGAAACACAGCTTTAATCTGCATGATTTTGAGCAGCACCTCCTCTTGGTCAGCACTTTCCAGGTCCCGCCATTCTTCGATTGGACGTCCGAGGTCAATGGTGTTCATGGGTATCTTCACCTCCCCAATGACATCATGTTTGGAGAAGCGGTCATAGTCATACACAGACATCACCAATGTTTTCCCACCCAGCTCCTCGTAGGGCACCTGATAATTGACAAGTTTGGTTTTTAGTAAAATATTCACATAAGAATTGTTGATCTTGTAAAATAGCAACCATTAACAAAAAGGAGAAAAAAAAAACATAATGAAAAGGAAATAAAATGAATGTAAAAC
>NW_013953802.1:3361-4600 GCF_001266775.1 Austrofundulus limnaeus
ACATTTAGATTTAATTATTGTCTTGTCAAATAAACAAACATAAAAAATGCAATTGATTTTTTTCTCCTGTTTTTTAGCTGAAATTTGCAGCTGCCAGAGATCCCACCCAGCACATATAAAACATTTGATCCAGACTAACTTTCACCATGTTTTTTCACTCAACACACAATTACTCTCCTACATGTATCTACAGACGTCTAACTTACTCTCTATCATTCGAAACAAGTTTCTACACCTGCAACTRGTGGCACAAATCATGAAAAACTGACCTTGAAAACAAACGTCTCGTTGAAGACAGGGTTCAGTGTCTTCTTGTGAACTTTGGTGTCGAACTTCTTTTTCTTGTCAGGAAGGAGCAGGACTCTGACGTAAGGATCAGAGGTTCCGCCCGAGTCCATGGACATGAGGTCTGCAGCTTGGAGGATGCTGATTGTGAGCTGTGGACAGAAGAGCATCATCAATAAGACAGGAACAGGAAAATGTTTAATGATGATTAATACAATTTGTTTTTGTCTTCACATGTGAAAAATAAAAAATAAACATTTTAACAACCCTGTAAATAAATAAAAACCTCTCATTGCCACACAAGCAACTTATATTTTATTTGTATTTTTCAACAGTTGTCATTTAAAAGTAACACCAACAGACCTTAGTGTTCTCAAAGTCATAATCTATGGAGTATTGCAGCTTCCCCAGTTTTTCTTGTTCTTTTTCCTCCTCCTCCTTCTCCTCTTCTGTCATTCCGGTCTCCCCTTCATCATCATCATCGTCCTCCTGTTGTTTCTGTGGCGCACAAGTAAGAAAGCAAACTGAATTGCAGGTTGCCTAATTTCATATCACAGGGCGAGACTTGTAATACGTAACATCCATCATGCCACAAACACTGGAGCTCCAGGAGGTTTTTACATGGGAGTCGCATGTTTTGGTTGCTGCTTACCTGACAGGACCAGGCGGGTATTCCAGAAAACCAGTCATGTAAAAGTTACCTCTAAGTTCAGGGAAACATTACTACTTATTAATTTATATTTTCAGATCTTCCAAGGTGCCAGTTATGGAACTCTCTGTGCATTGCTGCCCAAATCAAATTCTGGAAGTGGTCATTCAACTAGATCTGTTACAAAAGGACAACTGATATTACCAACTTTTAAAAACTGTTACGGCCAGAGGTATTTCTTCTACACTCTAAAAAGAGTATTTGGGCTGTAGTTCACGTTGTGGACTTATTAACATTGATCTCAC
>NW_013953802.1:4610-18102 GCF_001266775.1 Austrofundulus limnaeus
TTTTGTTTTGTTTTGTTTTCTTATGAAAAGCTAAATAAAGCAAAAATATTGCTGGCAATTTTTGACTGTGCAACTTTAGAAATGGCACCCCATAATGAACGAGAAGACAAATTCTAGAATAAAACACCTGATAAAGTGACTCAAAAGAAGGATTGTTGAGAAGAACTTATATTTCATAATATCCTTCTAAAATAAATTATCAGTCTAGCTATCAAAGTAAAGCATTGCCCTTAATAAAGGTGAGTGAGAGTCAAATGAATTGACTGAATCTATCATTAAAAAGCAGAGCATGAATGCAGCAGTATACTCCAAGCAAATCTTTGCAAAATTGATGCTACAGAGTTTTGGTAGCTCACAGCATTGGTTTCTACTCATGTAGAATACCAATGTTTGACTAAGGCTTGGATTGTGATTAAAACTAGATTAGTTTTCTAGATTACTAGGCACTGCATTAAGCAGACGTAAACTCTGCACTCACTCTTTCATGATTTAAGATAAATCCCTAAAATCTTCATTTAAATTCAGTTTAACACAGAAATTCAAGAGGTTGAGAAATACCTAATCTGAGCTCATTGAAATCCATATTGTTTGGACCTAAAGGGCTTTTTGAAAATTCTGACTATTTTCTTTGCAATTTATAAGTAGCCTTGTACTGAAAGTAATATACATTTGTAATATTTTCTTTAGGGCCAGATATCTCTACCCTATTGTGTTTGTTATACAATATTTTGCTCACCATGCAGTTTAGTCATCATCATTTTCATGTCTCCCAAACAACCAACCATGCCCTTTATGACATGCATAGATATTAATAGTGTTAACAGTGTCTTGCATATCATTTATTAGTCCCATACTGATGTGAGTGACAGCGACATTATCCAAGAACAATGTGTTAGATGGTTAGACTCTCCTCTCTCGGGTTTATGGAGGACATCATAGCTTTCCCATTGGAACATTCACAAGCTATCATAACAAAATAAAACAATTTTTTTTAAAAAAGCAAAGGAAGCTACGATTTTCATTCCATGAAACCCCACCCTCCTCCCTGCCGAGGGGCGGCAGAGGGTATCAACATGAGCTATCCACCTACCGTAGAGCAGGGGTCCACCACAGTCAAGAAACACGAGGCACACAAGACAAACACAAGGCGGGAAACAAAAACAAAGGAGGAAGAGCAGAGAGAGGAAGAGATTCAACTCACAAAACACCAAACACGTGACAAAAAGAGAGGTGATCAACATCACAGCTGCACTCATGAGGAGAAATGACACACTCAGGCTGAGGGCGGTGAACGAACAGACCGCTCAATTAAAGTTTGAAGCTCGGGCTTCCCACCTTCGTCCTTTTGCTTCAGAATCTTTTAGGACTCTGAACACACGGTGCTCATTAGTCTTTGCCACCTCGTAACAGCGTGCGTCATTTTTCAAAACAGGCCACAATGGATTATGTCACACATTTAAACAAACACAGTTACATCAAATAAAAGGAGGGAAAGAAAGCTCTCCTTGTGTCCTCTACAGCCAGGGCTAAAAGAGCTGCTGGTGAAAGATCAAACTTTGTTAGCCATCATTGAATCTGAGGAAGAGATGTTCAAAAATTGTGGTAAAAACAGAATTGTGTAGCATTATTTTTAAAAAAGGAGAGGTCAGATTTCCACTAAAACGTGCTGGTGTTCAGACTTTTAGGGCATGATTAATCATACCTCCCCTCCCTGCATGTTCTTCATGTTGAAGCCATCCTTGCCCTTCTTTCCTTTTTTGTTCTTCTTTTTCTTGCAGCAGCATTTTTTGATGATGCAGAAGCAGCACGTGAGGACGAGCAACGCAGCCACCACAGCAATGGCGATCAAAGCCCATGGAGGAACTGTCAGTGTAAAAAAAAAATGAACACATTAACATTGATACCACAGAGGTTTGGCAAAGAGTTCTTCATTTCACTGCAGAGATACTCACGAGGGATCTTATCAATTTCATTCAAGAACTTGCTTTTGATCTCCTCAAACATGTCATTCTTGCTGATTTCTGTGTTGTTGGAGCCRGAAGTGTCCGGGGCGGAGGTGGACATCGAAGGAGGGGAGGGAGCCATGGTCACAGTGGTGACGCTGGTGGGCTCAGCAGCCGCGACGGCCTGAGGACCTTTGAACAAGTTGAACTTCATTGTCAAAGACTAGAGGGTTGGTCCCTGAAGCACAAGAGAAACAAAGAACAATTTTGTAAATCTATAAAAGACCCTCAATGAACAGAATCTGGTGCTCACTGAACTTTGCTGATGAGACAAGATCAAGTTCAAAGTRTTCAGTTTAACAAAAGAAGGAAAATATGCCTCTTAGTGTCATTATGGAGTAAACTGCAAAAATATGTTTAATTTTTGTAAGCTTGTTTGTCACCACAAGGCAAGCAGTCTAGCCTTGACTGATTCAGACTTTCAGATTCCAAATCCTTGTTTCACTCTCCCTCTATCCAGTCTACACTTACTAGGTTAAGGATTGTCTTTTCTAAGTGCAGAAGTGAATATTGATCTTCACCYTCACTTAGACTGCATCCTTGGAAATCTGGTAAATGGATTTTTTTGTCTGTGATGGACTGGCGATCTGTCCACCTCTCATGCATCGACTGTTGGAAAAAGATTGCAGATACCAAAGACCCCGGTTAAGATCAAGGGGTTGAAGGTGGATGGATGGATGGATGGATGGATGGATGGATGGATGGATGGATGGATGGATGGATGGATGGACGGACAAACAAATGGACAGATGGTTGGATTTACGGGTGGATGGATAGATGGCCCAGTTTTTAATGGTATCCTTTTATCAAAAAGAAAAAATAATTAGGTCCTCTGTATGGGTTCTTCTTTAGTGAAACGTTTCGTCTCTCCTCCAAGAGACTTCTTCAGTCTGAGAGTTTCAGGTGAACTCAGCCTTAGAAGCACTGCCTCTACCTGGACAAACAGGTTAGTCACATGCAAAAGAGGGCCATCGCCTAACAATAGGCTTGATTGGCTCTATTGTTCAGGGTGTGCTCCATCGCCTGACTTACTGGTTTGGATGTTTCGGCTGTGATTATTTGGTGTTGTGTTATGTGTATGTAGTGAGTGCAAGCTGGGTTCAATGTCCCCTTATTTTTGTCCCTCTTTCCCTCTTTGTGTTGGTATCATTGGGGCCCTGATTCACACCTTTTGCTCACAGGGGGCTGAGTCATACTTGCAATAACAGCTTTGTAAGAGGACAACTTGACACGAAGGCCTCCACCTCTGTTTAATGGTGGACGGTTTTTCTTCACAAAGATGGCTTCCTTTACTCCTCTCTCAAACCAACGTTCCTCTCTATCAAGGATGAGAACATCTTCATCCCTGAAAGAGTGGCCGCTGGCCTGTWGATGAGTGTAAACTGCAGAGTCCTGACCTGACGAAGGAGATCGTCTGTGCTGGCTCATTCTTTTGAACAGTGGCTGTTTTGTTTCCCCAATGTATGACTGATCACAGTCCTCCTGACACTTAACAGTACATGCTATATTACTTTGTTTTTGCCAGGGAACTGGATCTTTGGGGTGAACTAATCTTTGTTGTAACATAGTTTGGGGTTTGAAAGCCGCTGGGGTATCATGTTTAGAGAATAAATGTCTCAGTTTCTCTGAAACTCCCGCCACATATGGAATCCTTTTATGTTGTTGCTCCTTTGAAAAGCACCAGATCAAGAGGAGTTCCTTCCTTCTGTGAAACATTAAAGGTGAGAAGGTCTCAAAATGATCATGATCAGTAATTCCCTTTTTTTAAAAGAGATTCAACAGATGAGTTACAGTATCTGACTGATTCTAAATTATCAGTCAAAGCCTTGAAATCCAAAGCCACAGTGTGTTCTGAAAGTTAAAGGGGGATTATCTCTCCAACACTGAACACAATGATCTGCTGAGAGAAAAACCTACTTCTTAACAGAGTTATCCAAGAATTTAACAACTATTCTCTGTAAAACATGCAGGAAGTCAATGCAGCGCTCCACAAAAAAGAATTAAAGAATAACAGAAAAAAAGTAGACTTTCTATATCATCGAAATGCAATAACACCTGTGTGTTTAGTTTCACAGAGGATACCACTCAAGTTTCTGTTTTAAAGCAGATAAATATAAAGTGAGTTTGATTGCAGTGGGGATATCAGTAACACAAAATTGAGGTGTGCCATCTACATGTAACAAACACAGTCATAACACAACTTTGTTTATACTGATTCCCAGGCCACAAATCAATCATTTCTAACATGTTATCCTCAGCAGATTTTCCCACACTGTGGTGCAGGATTGGAGATCTAAAGCATGTTGTTCTGTACAGTAGAGGCCTCAGCTTTGGCCACACAGATCATTGTTGCTTAGCAATCCTGTCAGTTTCCATCAGCAGTTCAGAATTGCCCACAACCTGTATCTATATCTGAGGTGACCAGCCTGAAAAAGAACGGTGAGCATGGAGACGACACGACCACAGGCTGTTACGACTGAGATATTCTGCATGACTTAAGTTTTAGATACAAATATATACTGTATATCTTTCTTGTTGATCTGCCACCAAAACATCACCTCTGATGCATAAAATCAGCTGTGCAAAAGAAAAAAAAATGCAAGGAAAGACAACATGTGTTTTAATAATCTAGTGCAAAAACAGTTCAATTCATTTTAACTTCTGCTGCTTGCATTTTCTGGGTTTATTTATTACAAAGGGAATAAATCCAGTGAAACAACCTTATGTCCTCCTCTCTTGTTTTAGCCTAAATTTTTACCTGCGTGCCAGATAACACTGTGTCCATATCTGCTTTTGATATCTGCAGCTCATCACTGTCCAGCGACACTTGCAGAAAYGAAGGAAAAAAAGGCTCTGAAACATTCTCATTAACAAGTACACGCAGGGGTTTTGCTGTGACTGGATCCGTTGCTCACGGCTCTCAGTTACTTTAAAAGTGCGGAGAAGATGCTGTGAGATAACCTCGTGCATTTCCATGCAGCAATGTCAGAGGACGCTTTTTGTTTGTAAATCTGCAAAGATACCGAAGCAAGAACTCACCAGTCAGATGAGGTATCCCCCCCTGTGAGGTGACCCATTCATTGAGTGTTAGGGATACAGTTCCTCAGAGCTGTGGTTACAGAGTCTGAGCTCTCCCATTAGCAGAGACTGCAGTCTCCTCTCGATTCTCTCCACTGCAGCACTCCCCCCCACACTCCCCCCTCTCTTCCCCGTGCCTCACCATCTCTCCCCCCCATCTTCCACCCGCCCGTCACACACCTCACCATACTTCCACTCCACTCCCCCCCACACCCCAATGTACTCATGCATGCAAGCTCTTTACCTCTGTCTATGCATCRGTCTCTGTTTCCCCCCAGCCTCATTTGTGATGCTGCTCACACAGCTGATTGCAGCATGCCACTTCTGTCTCGTATCGGCGAGCAGTTGTGAAGGATCAATAGGCACAAGCTCCCAGCTTGAGGGGGTTTGCAGCAGTTTTGCACACAAAACAAGGAAGATATGAGCAAGAAAGGCTGGCGAACTCTTACGGGCCTGATGACTTTTGTGTAATTAGTTCAGCAAATGTTATCAAACTGAGCTCATTGGATCCTGACAACTGATAGCTACAATGAGATATAACTCTCTGTGGYGAGCCCTTCAATTATTATGAACAATAAAGTCACTGAAAGTGAGTTGACTAAAAAACATACAAAATTCATCCCTTAGRATCCTGATAAAACATTACCGTAAAACACATAAAACATGATACACATATAACAAAACCTCATCTCAGGCTGAAATCTAGAAATGTGGACCTAATTCTAGATTGTGATAGGAAAGCAGTCTCACACTTCCCCATAATTAAACGTTAATTAATGTCCAGCATCCCCARAGTCACTTTGTACATATTTGAGTCTGTTTCAGTCCAAACATTCAATCTATTTTCTGTCTTCCCTTTCTGAAAACCCTTCTCTGTTCCCTCTCTCCTCTGGGAAATTCCAAGCTGTGTGTTCAGGTTCAGCTGACAGCTGGCAGACACCTCTGAGGTAGCTTGCGTCATGTTAGATTACAGTGCAGTGTGCCCCATCTGCCAGAGGGGGGCAGTGATATCCCATAAAACTGCTGCATCACAGGGAAGTCTCTCTGCACTATACCTTCATGGAAAGGAGGAAAGTTGACATTTATCATCCATGTTTTGGCCCATGTATGCTTTCAACCTCTGACAGCATTTAGCAATGCTTTAAATGTAACAGCTCACTATGTTAGAATAAAACAACAAGCTGCAGCATCAGACTAAAAGTCTGAAGAACAACAGAGTAAGCATGGAATAACTGAAAAAAAAAACATGTTTCTCTTGCAGATGAACAGAAAGTTTGCATTTTATATTGTGGAACATTTTCAAACAAAATATCGTTTGAAATCCCGTTAATGATGCCACCAAGTTTGTGCCTTTTTAAGAGTTATCACTTTCTAAGATGCAGCAAGAAAGAAAGAAAAAAGAGGGAAAGAGCTTCCCACTATGAAAAAAAACAACAACAACAACAGCAAACAGCCGCTGTCACAGCCCTCATTTAACAAACCTGCACAGAGAACAGCCAGCAAGCGCCTTGCACTGATTTGTGCTGGGACGTTTGGTTGGGATGGCATGTCTCCTCTGAGGCAGCAGAAAGGCATGTGGAAAATACTGCACCTCTCACTGCTCCTGCAGGGAGTGCTGCAATGCAGGGGAGTACCAGAGAAAGACGAAGCTGTGAGGCAGCTCGTCCACAAGTCAGTCACTCCAACTCCTGCTAGAAACTGATTCTTCCTGCTATTTACTTGTTTCTGTCTTTTACTTCAATTGTTTTAACCTTTTWTTCAAGACATTTTTCTCTTTTTTCTATTTTTTTTATACTTTCACACTCACTGCGCCTGCACAGTGCACACTTCCATGCGCAGTTAAGTTAGTGGCTGTTCTCCAGTTGGTCATTACTGCAGCATAAACAGCAGTAAACAGAAGGCGCTTCTTTCAGTTGCCTTCATACTATAAGCTTATCGCTCACAGAGTTTAGGACAGTTTTCAGCTTGGCCACTGGTTTAGTGGAATGTTGGACAATATCAATGTTCAAGTGAAGAAACAAAAAGAAATAATGCCAAGGTTAGTGATGTGATTGTGTTCTTTTATAAATCCAACAGTTTATCTCCTAACATGGATTGTATTTAAACAAGTTAAACAGTTTTATAAAGTCTGGGCTGAAGAAAAATAAAATAAAATAAAGTTGTGTTGTCCTTCAGTAACCACAAATGACTGAAAGCAACCTAAAATCTAGACTTTAATTAAAATTAAGGATTATATCAGCCCAGGAAGAGTTTTCGTTTTTTTAAAAAAACAATCAAAGCTGGAGTTATTATGAACATTTGTGATTAAATAAAATATGATAAGCACAATTTGAAAGAATTGTGACAAGGTGTTGATGAGAAAACATGAGTTTTCATGTTGAACGAGCTTTTAAAATCAAGAATTGACCTAACCCTCCAGCTGTCCTTGGGTCAAAATGTCTCAGTTTTGGAATGTGAATGATGGATTTTTTTCTCTCTGCCACTAAATAAATAAATAAATAAATAAATAAATAAATAAATAAATAAATAAATAAATACTGCATGAATCAAGCACACCGTTATTCGTTGGTTGCCAATTAATTGCATTTAATAATTCAAACTGTTCTTTAAACTTATTTTAGAAAAGCAGACATTTCTTTAGCTTTATTAGTAACACACATTTTATATAAAAGTGTAAAATAAACCAACATTCTACCAACCAATACATCATTTACTAAACTTTCACGTCACGATGTTGCAAATGAGTATTTGAACGTCCCGAAGCTGAAAAACTCCTGACTAAGAAACGACAGTTGATGTGAGATGTAAGTAGAGAGGAYGGAGAGTGACAAAATAAGGACATGTTTGATTGATGGTGGTATTAGACGGATGGAGTGGCCCTGTGCACAGATTTAGAACAACTTGACAAAGTAAGAAGAAGCCATTGAGTAAGAATCTGGTCTGACTTGTGGGTTTTTTTTATTCTATAGACTCAAAACCCTTTACAGGAAACTTTTGCTAAAAATAAATACATAAACAAACAAACAAACATCAATTCTCTAAATACTTATTGTACTTTGATGAATTCCAGACATTTGCTATGTCCCTGGTGAAAATAAACTTTAAATAAAGAACCAAGTCTAAAGTCTGGAAAAATAAATAAATAAATAAATAAATAAATAAATAAATAAATAAATAAATAAACTAAAGACATATATCAGCCTCTATCTTATCTATCCTGTTTGAGTTTTCAAATCTGCCAAGTGTTCAATGATGTAAAAGACAATATAATTAAGAAAGGCATTTGTCTCATAACCATCAAAATAGTTTGGTGACAATTTAAAGAGTCCCTGATTTTAGCCAAAAACAGGGTTRATCCACGTTAAACTCTATTAAAATGAATGTAATTCCTCTAACTGGTTCATTGAACCCAATGATGCAAAAAACAATCCATCAGTGACCCATCACTCACATGAAACGACATTTTGTATGATAAACCATTGTTTCATATAAGACTGAGAAATATTCTGTTGATCAGATTAATAATTGTCTAAAGACAGACATGTAAATTGTAGCAATATGCACAAAATAACAATTATAATATTAATAATAATAATCCTTTTTGGTGGCATAATTACACAATAGCTAGTGTTTAATTAGCTTRCAATGCAGTAAACTGTTATTTGAGATCTATGTTTCTTTTTAAATTAAACCATAACAGAATTTAGACCTTGACGTGAACAGACCCACCCATTCACACCACCAACAGCTGATTGTTGAGATTTAATCAAGCCCCGGAGCAAAGGAATTTGTCTCTGAAGATGCAGAATTGATCTGCTAACAAATACATCTCTGCCTACGTAAGGCTGCAGAGGATGGAAGAAAACAGATTTATATCATGCAGAAAGGTTGCAACAATGTGCAGAAAAATACTTTTAAAGTGATCAGTCAAAGGTCAAACACTAATTGGCATTAACTAGATACCAACTTCACYTGGTCTTTTATGTATTGTGTTTAGCAAAACAAATGATTTGGTTAAAGAAGCGAATTGTTTGCTATCAAATGAGGTAAAAACTATGGAGGACCGAAACTGACATAATTAAAAATAAAAGCATAAATATATACATGGACCAATAAATTAATACACTTCAAATTAACAAATAAAAAAGAGAACTTTACCTCATGTTTTATAAGTTAATTGATCTTCATATTTATTTTTTCAGCTTTGTCCCAACAAATTATAAATTTTAGCACATAATTAAAATTTTACTATTTTTAAAAATAATAGGTTTTCCTTTTACTTGAAGATACATTTGTGTCTCCTTAATGTTGATATTTATTTATTTAATCATTTGTCTTTTTATTTCCATGTGTTGCTTTTACATTTCTCTATTTCCTGTTTTTAATTTACCTTGTGCATTTCTGCCTCATTATGCAAATAAGGCGGATGGGCCTTCTTGGGCCAGTTCCTCTCCTATTGGTCAACAGAGAGGAAGGAACAGGATCCATGTGCAGATCTACAATTCTTGCTTGTGCTGCCACGGTTTAGCCAAAAGGTTAAAGTTTAGTTAAAACCAAAGGCACAGGTAAGTATTTTCCTTATTGCTTGCCTTTTAAAATTGAATTGGTCAATTATTTATTTATTAGTTAGTTAGTTGGTTGGTTGGTTGGTTGGTTGGTTGGTTGGTTAGTTAGTTAGTTTGTTAGTTTGTTAGTTTGTTTGTTTTTTTGTTTTGTTTGTTTGTTTGTTTGTTTGTTATTTCTGCTTTTATTTCTAATTATGTCAGTTTTGGTCCTCCATAATGAACATCTCAACATTTTTTATTGTTTTTTCTGACATAAGAACTCAAACATACTGAGGTTTGGTCACTTCAGACTTTAATCAGAACATTTATTTATGGAAAAAAGAACCATTAATTCATTCTCAAAACTTTAAATTTACCATTTTTTTCTGATTTTTTTCATTGTTATATGTCTTTCAACACTTTTTTTCTGTGTTGTAATTAGGATTGCACAGTTCAGTTATATTTTCTGTTTGGACACCTGAAAAGATTAACCATCTCCTCTTTTCCCCAGCTGACCACAAACAAAGCTCACTCTTAATAAGAATTTAATGGCTTGTTGATTGTTTTCCACACAGACTGGATGAAGTTCAGGGAGAAAAGAAAGACTTACTGGTATTGATGCAATCCTCCTAACAGGCCTGTTGTATATAGTATAAAAATACATTAATAAAAAAGTCTGTTCCACTGCATTTTATTTTATTTTATTTTATTTTTTGGGAGTGACGAGAAGCTCGGATTGCATTTAGCTAAAAACTAAACACAATGCCAGCAAGGCCATCAATTCACCAGCTTTCACAGGCAAAATGTCAGCGTCAGAAATTCTGTTCAATTTCAGCTCAGAAACATCACCAAAGCTGATGGTCTCAAACTGGCTTGCAACACGGTGGTAAACAATGTAAAAATGTAAACATGTGGAGCATTTGAACAGCATTTAGACCAATGTCTATCTATACTGATCCTCTCAGCAGTTTGTGAACAAGGGCGGTGAAGACAGAAATATGGGCAGCAGTGAAGCCTCCTATTTCATGAACCATGAAACAGCAGAAGGGATTCGAACATGCAAAGCTTTCCTTAGGAAGGACTGAAGAGACGTTTCCCTGCAGAGGCTGAAAATCTGTCCCCAGCTGTACATCATCTGTATCTTCYCTCACATTTACTCTATGTGTGTCAGTAAATTAGGAGCAAAGAGGCGCCGAATAAAGCTACCACAGACGGTAGACTGATTGGTGTTGCTTTCGTTGTCAACAGAACCAACAAATCTGCAGCCATAACAGTTCCGAAAARTCAGTTAAATTACACAAACACATTGTACAACTAAGATGCATTGTTCAAAGCAATACATTGTAAAGTAAGCAAAGATGATTTCACAAATGATAGTGAAATTGTGATTGTCATGTAGAAACTGAGTATCTACTCTAATATAAAGCTGGTTTATTCTGAAAATGTTTGTTAAATGTGTAATAAATTGACATGCTGGGGTTTTAATGCCCTTCTTTCGAACTGCATTGTAATCTATTAAATAGCATTTATTTTTCTAACCAATGTGTCAGACTGTCAGACATATTGTGGTCTAAAGTTGTGTCTTATGTGAGCTGCTGAAAGTTTGATTTGATTTAAAAGACTARAATCATTTAAGACAGAATGCAATCAGTGTTTGGTGTTTAAAGTTTGAACTTGTCATCCTTTGTGAACATGTTTCTGTAAATTGTGGTTTACGAGATTATCTCTGCTCCAGAGGGGTGAAGAAAAGACAGCGGCCAAGAAATTGTTCTTGATACTATTCTGATGCATCTCAATAATCCAGGTAGGAAAAAAAAGTTGAGTAAATCCTCTGGATGAGTTCTTCTTTGTTGAAAACACATTTTGTCTCTAAGAGACTTTTTCAATCTGAGGAGTTACATTTTGTAATAAACTTTTTTTATGTTATTAAAACTATTAAACATAACTTAAACTGAGCTCACTGATTGCAAACGGAAGTTGGATTTCCATCATGTTGAGTCTGCCATGAGTGAAACAGCTGTGCAGCTCCAGCTCCATTTTAAAACAGAGAGCACACTGTATAAACACAACTAAAAGATGCCGTTCTGACTTCATCACCAGGAAACCCATTACTCCTTGCAAAACTACATGAATAATCTCTGAGTGTGTAGACAAATGCAAAATCAGCAGAACARACAGCCTGAGGTATGACTTGGATTTTTTTTTCTTCCAAGGCTGGAAAATATTCTTGCGACCTAATTTAAAAAGTTTACATTATTCCCAAAAGAAAAGYAATGAGGGCTTAATCACGATGGTCTTAATTAAGGGGAATACGATGATAAAGTTGGAGACAAAWCTCTGTCTCTTGTCTCTGCATTCTGTTGCTGTTATTAAATTCGGTTAATTTCCTATCAGCTCAATTTGAATCAGTTTATCTCTAAAGGGGAATTTCACAGTAACGCTCAAACAATGGAGTTCTTCAGGAAACTCCACAGGCTCAAAMCAAACGCAGCTGCATTCTGTCCAGTAATCTAAGTCTCAATTTGGTTTCACAATAATGCAGTTTAGTACGGAGAGTTAAATGTGAAATCCAATAACAGGCAGTCCAGTTTCACTAAAATGTAATTAACAAAATGATTTAAAGGGCCAAATTAAATATACAAATAAAACAAAATAACGAATAAAAGCAAGCTGTCCAGTGAAGCCTTGAGTATAAGTCCTAACTTTTTTTTTCAGTAACAGTTTCTAAAGATTTTACTTTCAATATCTTAAAAATCGGCTGCAGCCAAAAATGCAGCAGTGTGTGTTTTGTACACGTGAGTGTTTGAGTGAAACATGACATTTTGCAGCTATTTATACCCAAATTTGTCTGTTGAAATGAATTTGTCAAGAGAAAAGTCTGGAGTGTCCAGCCCGTACAAATCCCACAGCATTACAAAAAACTAACAAAAAAATACCAATCCTAGCAAATAAACAACAAAAACCCAACACTAATGCATCACCTGACCAGCATCATAACTAATGCAGACAGCATAAGGATTGATCATTAACCAAAAGTGATATAAATAAGAAAAATCGTTATAAACAATTAATACCACAACACGTCTATTTTAACTGGTATTTTTGCTCCATTTCTGCAGTTTAAATCTACATTAAAAGCTGTAAATAAATCAATACATAAATAAGCAGGCACAAAATGATGCAGAACCCTATGTTTTCAGTTGAATTAGTAAAATAAATAATTTACCAAAATGTATTTAAATACGAGCTTTCACTGGACTTGTTTAACAGGACAACTGTTTTTTTTTTACACTGAGAGCTCTGCAGGCTAATGTTGGCTGATCCTGCTGGCTCAGCAGTTTTCCCTTTACATTCTCTCTCTCTCCCTTTTAAAACTGAGCTGATTTTCCCTTATCCATCTAAAGAGTATTTATTGTTCAAGAATAAACCACCGGCTTTACAGGAAAAAAGATATTAAGTCCTCACTTTTACAACATCATTATTTTTATTATCTTTTTTCAACCAATGAGAGATATTATTGATAGTTTTAGTATACGTATTAAGTCTGTTCTATTCCGTAAGCATACTCAAATACATTTGTTTTTATTATGTAACATGATACTGCAGTGTACTACATGAGGCTACACATGGAGCTACGTGACTGACCAGCAGGTTTTAAAAGTTTACTGAAAAAACTGTCTGCATTCAAATGACTCTAATTACCTCTGAACCATTTATTCTCTCTGCAGAGTTTTTCTTCCTCGTTTAGGCGGGGTGTAATAAATAGGCTCTGTGATGACCCACCACACAACAAAGCTGCTGTAATAGATGTTACAGAGAGGGAGAGAGGGAGAGAGGGAGAGAGGGAGAGAGAGAGAGAGAGAGAGA
>NW_013953802.1:18140-25205 GCF_001266775.1 Austrofundulus limnaeus
AGAGAGAGAGAGAGAGAGAGAGAGAGAGAGAGAGAGAGAGAGAGAGAGAGAGAGGCTTACCTTAAGGAGAAATGTTCTGCTTTCTCAGTCAAAAGTGAAAGCAGGTAACTGAGTGGAACAAGAAAAGCAGAAAATAAATCTCAACAATCTGCTCGTAGCATCGCTCCCTGAAAAGATATTTAAAAAATAGATAAAAAACAAACTAATAAATCTCAGTAGTGACAGGTTCCAAACGTTCCAAACAGAAACAAACAAAATTTCTTGGCTCAAGCTGAAGCTGTGAGCTAATGAGGCAGAGAGGACAGGAAACACTCACACAGATGAACATACAGGTCCGGCACTGGAATCAGTGCAAGCATCAGGACCAGTGGAGTTCCACTGCTGGATTTCCCGGCACTGCTCACTGATTGGCTGCAAGCTGCTCAAGGAAAAAAAAGAAAAAAAAAGAAAAAAAAACCTCTATGACATCAAATGGGTATAGGGAGGGGACCAGGTTTTCTTTGGTGCACCAACAACGGTGCTCCTCCTCTTTTCTTCCACTGCTCCATCACTTGTCCCCCCCTCAGCACAGGCTGAGAAGGAGTGCTGAGCTTTGAGAATTACACGCAGGAGGGAAAAAAGAAAGAGGGAGATGTAAAAAACAGAAGAAATCAATGAGTGATGAAAAGGGAGAGGTAAGGATGGTATAAGCAGCAGTCTGCAGCGGGGTCCTCGGAGGTCTCCTGGTCGCCTGAACTCTGCAGCTCTGAGCTACAGGGCGCCACGAGGAGCAGTGGACCACGCTGGTTTTACTGCAGTATGAAAACAGACAGATGGAAAGTTTCTCTTCTCTCTCCTTTTCTCTCTGTTTGGCAAGTCCTGCAAAAATGACAACTACTGCTTTGTTCACATTTAGAGTAAACCTGGTGAATAATTTAGGAGGTAGGATGATGTAAACCTGCTGGAGCGATACAGATCATTTTTACTGCATCGTAATCTGCCTTTTTTACCGATTAAGTATGTCTGAAAACCTAGAAAAACGTTCAACAACATCTCGAGCCACACGTCACAACTATCTGTTTACAGCTCAGGGTTTTACAAAACTAAAGAAATTTCAGTAATCTTATTTCTCCTTAACTGACCGACAGTGAGAAAAATAAGAGGTGTGTTTTGACAGACTGTCCAGCTGATTTAGAAATGGAACATTTGTTGATGAGAAACCACAACAGGACACTGGGGTGGGTGCCATTTTCCCCATTATACTTATTAGAAGTTTTGGGAAAGTTGCCAAGACTCAACAGCAAAAAAAACACAACCGGGCTCCTTGACGGGGTAGAGAGAGAGAGAGAGAGAGAGAGAGAGAGAGAGAGAGAGAGAGAGAGAGAGAGAGAGAGAGAGAGAGAGAGAGAGAGAAAGAGAAAGAGACCATCTCATTGCCTTTGAAGTCACCCTGATGAATCAGTGACCAGGCAGCACTCGATGCATCACTAACAACAACAGCAGCACCACCAGATGAGTCAGAGACGCTGTGTCACGAGATAACCTGAGTTTTGCATCATCTTGGTTTGAGTTGATTCAAGCTTTTAGGGAGAGGGACAAAAAAAAAGGTTTTGGCTGATTTGTGTGGTATGAAATCACAGGAGTTAAAAGAATGGCGCAGAGGCACATAAAGTAAAACAAATGATACAAATCCATATGACTGAGACCAAACTTTGACACAGCAGAGRTGCAGATAAATTGGACATAAAAAACCTGCAAGGTTTGAGCTTCTTGTGTGTTCACATTAGAGTAGCTTTGAGGCGTCATTACACTGAGGAAGATAGAAGACTTATAGGGTCTTATACATTCTCATTGAAAGATAAATGAACGATGATTTAACAGTTGTCTTCAGTGCCACAAATCAAATGAAAGGGTTTGTATTCATGCATTTTTAAGACCTTGCTGTCGTAATGTGAGAGAGCCTGAGGCAACCCATCAAATTCATCATGAAGACATTGTTTTTCTTTGTTTTGAAAAAAAGAAAGGAGCCTGTGCTTCAGTTCGGTGCTGGAATATTTTACKGAATATTCTGTTGCTTTGACTTAATGATCCTGCCAGAGTGCAGTGAGAGTAATCCTAAACAAAAAGGTGTCATCATTTAAAGGATTGTTGAGAAAAAATGTGTAGATGTCAGTTCATGCAGTCCTTTAACCCCTCTGGAGAAATGAATCAACAATTTACTAATAGAGAAATAATTCCCAAATTCTCTAAAACAGCCTCTCTGGTAGAATTTGGTAATTTATTCACAAATGATAGATTGATGAAAGCTTGAAAGCAATAACTAAAAAAAAAAACAACAACATTGGGAATACGTTTTAAATATAACTTCAAAATTTAGGTTATATTTTAGTCATTTGTTAATAAGACTTATTTTGGGGTTTTAAACCTCTTTTGAGCAGGATCTAAAATAGAAAGTCTCTCATTTTGTGACCCCTTTGCAGCATGTCAGCACCCAGGGACCCGTGGAAGTAGGGCTGAGACCCAATCCGGCTCATGTCGCAGGTTACAGAGACCTTTTTTCCAAATTAGTCAAATGCTTACAGAAAGCAAAATGAGATATTTACTAGAAAGTAAACCATTAAATGGGATGTTAGCTGCTAGGACTTTTTCATGTATTTGTCAAATATACATTTTTTACATCAATTACAATTCACCATCATATTTTTGTGCAAGCATGTCATTACGTAATTGGACCACAAGAGGTCGCCACAACCAAAAGGTTTTACCTTTTCTTTTTCATGTTCAGTTGAAGCTCAGCCTGCAGAGTGAGGCTGCTCACTCTGCATTAGGACTGTCAACACTCATTTAAATTCTTCAATGCAAAAAAAAAAAACATTTGGTTGATTACTTTGGCACAAAGGCCTGTACAACAGATTTTTTTGTMTTGTTTTCAAGTTATGAAAATATTGACATTTTACTTAGTATTTTTAATTTTGTTTTCCTCTCTTGGTTAGTGTAACACACACTGTAGAAGCTCATCTTACCAGTTCAGCCACTTGTTCCTAAAATACCCCGAACAAGATGGAGCACTGAGGCTAATTCTGTCAGCCTCTGGGCGAACCCATGTGTCTCTGTAACCTGGATATCCCTGGCACCCCGCCCCCATCACTATGCAAGCAACTCCTAAAAGAAATAGTTACAAGATCAGGACTTTAGGCTGGTATTATTATTATGGAAGTCCTGGCATACTGCGATGGGCTTTTTGGTTTGGGTGAGCCAAATGAATAGTGCTGCCATCTCTAGTTTAGGATCGACATTCTGCCAGAAACGCTTCGTGGATTCTGCAGAGACAGTAAAACTAGTTTAAAGTTACAGCTGCTGTTGGCTTGTCTGCACTGTAGAAATAGATTGAAGTAGTGTTTTACACTCCTTGGTTTTCCAAGATTCCTCATCAAATTATATAATTAAAATATATATATTTGCCCTCTGCTTCCCAGAAACCAGACTGACATGCGGTCTTGAGCAGGCGTTTTAAAGTCACTGCCATTTTTTAACCCATCACATTTAACCAATTTAGAGAAAAAATGCTGCCTTTTTTAAACATTTTAAATCAGGATTCAATTAGTCAGCAATTTTTTTGACAAATGACGTTGCTGAACCTGTTCAAATGAAGAAACCACAAATCAAAACACTCCCCTTCAGGCCTGCCTGGCCACCAGACACGACGGGTGCATATTTTTATCCTCAGCTCTTCTTACTCCGATCCACCCATCACTTCCATCTGGACTTATTAGACCACGCCACTTTAATTTCAACCAATAAACTGCTAACTCTTCATGCACTCAAACCATAAACTAACGCTAAACTAAAACGGTCGTCGCAGTTAATTGATTTCTTAATATAACTCTGTGCGGAACTGTTGAAGTGCGCCATCACAATTTTTAACGCAAACCTAAAAAAAATACTTACTGAATTAAAAACAAAACAGAACCAGAAATAAATCGTTTATTGATATAAACACAAAGATGTTACATGTAGCTCTCTTTTGAGGAACAGTACATTCGTTTGAGTAAGACTAACAAGATGTTTAAGTAGGAGAGAATGTGGCATTCCAGTTATCGATGAGAGTGTTTCGGGCAAACAAAAGTTAAAAATGAAAAAATAAAATAAAATAAYTTGTGGACATGGATATGGACTTCTGTAGATTTTGGGATGAAGRGACGACAACAATTGTTCATCTTAAAAGATCTTCACACTGGTTATGAGGTCACAGACTACAACCGTTTGTAGTGCGATCACCAGCCATATATACATGTTCTTCCAGGAATCCAACACCTTCCTGTGGTGATAGAGAAATCATTAAAATAAWAGGTGTTTTGAAATTGTCTGAACTAAAGCAGTTAGTAAAGCAGCCCCTTATATTTCCACTTATGTCGTTACTAAGAAAGCACTCAAATATGAAATAATGTTCTAGAGAAGAGGCTGCTGCTGCTGAGTTGAGGAAATGTGAAGTCATCCTGACTGAGTGCAGGAGGAGTTATTTGAGATTTAATTTATGGGTGCTACTACTTGGATCTGTTCGGCGGAAGAGGCCACCTTTTCCAAGTTTAGTCACCTCCATGTATGGGCAGCCTCACCATGTAAGTCACGGAGGAAACCTATTGACTCAAAGCTCACCCTGTGAAAGAATAGTTTTACTTTAAAGGTGTTTGTGTAGACTCTAAGCTTTTCTAGTGTTAAAATTCATGAATGATATGCTAAAGCTGAATAAAACACAGTGTACTGCATTATGATCCTTTTTGTTCACCTGCGATTGAGAAGTTCACCTATTTCCCTCCTTCTGGAACCACAGGCTCTGTTTCAGCAGAAAGTTCAGTCACAAGTTACATTAAAAATGTGGAAATTGGCAAACAAAGCAAATACAAACCGACGATGAATTTAAAAGTTTAAAAACTTACGTTTGACTTCCAGTTTGCAGCTGATGGTTGCTTCTCCGAGATCATTCATGGCTCTGCAGGAGTACACACCACCGTCAAAGTTACCGGGCTTTCGGATCTCCAGGGAACAAATTCCCTGGACGCAGATCTGCCTGAACTTGGGGTCGTCTCCGATGATCATCTGGTTCTTCATCCACTGAACCTTGGGCTGTAGAGAATGAAACAACAAACCAAGTAAACATGGTGTCAGGTAGAAAAAACTGATAAAAAGAAACTCAAACAGATGAGACGCAGCGTTCTTTCTAAAACAAACACATTTCAGTCGAAGAAGACACACAGTACCCTCCTGGTATGGGGTTTTAATGGCGGGGACATGGTGAGAAGCCCTCAGGCAGCGACACAGAATGTTACACATGCGACCCAGCTTCCCCGTCCCAGACGTCTCCTCTTCCCCGTGCCTTAAAAAAGGAATTCTGTTGACGTTCTGTCCTGTTAGTGACCCGGCTAACGGTGAGCCAGAAGAGAAGGTGAGAGTCTAGGAGGCAGGTGAAGATCTTCCCTGTTGTCGGCTGAGAGCTGCCACACCGACAGCAGAACGTGTTGCTGCTGACAGGTAGCTGAAATAAGGCTCTGTAGGTTTCTTTAAATGCTCATTACTGTTTCAAAATTGTATGTGCAATGATCTGATGTAGAAATGTTTTTACAATATCTTTGTCTAGCACAGTTCTGACTCTGTCAAAGAGATTGTGTGCTTAGAATAACTGTTTCAGATTTTAGGCAGTAATTAATGTCTGTTCTGAAATTATGGATGTTAGTTAGTGAAAGGGGTTAGTGGCCAAAAAAAATGTAATACTAATAGGCAAAGTAACAAATGCAAAATCCTCTTTTTTAGCTGATAAATACATTTTGTTGTGGACTTAAATACATTTTGTTGTGGACTTAGAGTCTCCAGGAGTTCAGAAAAGTTGATTTAAYTCTCTGCTGGTGCTGCAAAGATATCTTTATTCTGTTTGGGTCTCTCCTCTGGTTCTGGGTCAAACTCTAGCTCCAACATGTACACTGCAAAAACTGTCCATCTTACCAAGTTTTAAAATCTTATATCCAGCCAAAAAAATAATTGACTCAAATTAGGTAAAAAATTTCTGCTAATGGAGTAAGAAAATTTTACTTGGTAAGATTCTTGAAATAAGAAAAAAAATTGAGTCAAATCAAGTATTTCAAGAATCTTACTAAGTGAACATTGGCAGAAATTTTTGACTTGAGTTAAATTTTCAGGCTAACAAGACAAATAATCTTACACATTCTGAAAACAAGATTAGTATTCTTACACAATCAGTTCTTGTTTGGTAAATCAGTCTCAAAACAAGATCAAAAATACTTTCTGGCTGGATATAAGGTTTTAAAACTTGGTTAGATGGACAGTTTATTGCAGTGTAACGCTGAATGGACAAATCTTTTGTTCCTAACATCTTTTAAATAACTGAATAAATTTATTTAAATAAATATTTTTTTGCAAGTAAGAAAACATAACCGCCCCTCTCTCAAACCGGAGTGGACCGGTCTGGAAGCTGGAGGGAGGCGGGGCTTGAGTGTCTTAAAGGGACCGAAAAACCAGCTACTCTGAGAGACACAACAGAAAAGGGGTGAAAAAGGAGGTTGTGAAGTTAGAATAAAGAGGAATTCAGACCAAAAATGGTAGCTTCACCTTATAAAGACCCCGACTGATTTAAATGTGAAAAGGAAGGATTTAAAAGCACGAAATGTCTACTTTAAACAGATTTACCTAATCTTTTAACTTATCCTGTGATTCTACCGTTCTGTACAAACTGTCAGCTCYGACGTACATCATGCAGACTTGGTACTGTACCTTAGGAAATCCCCTGACAGAGCATAACAGCTTGGTGCTGTAGCCGACGGTGGTGGTTCTGTCGGACAGGTTTGTGGTAAACTTGGGCGCCTCACTGAAGTCACGCTCCTTGTACTCCGGAGGTTTGTACTCAATACCTGATGAACAGCATCAAATCAGACAAGTTTCACCTAAAAGAAGCAAATTAAAATGCATTCTCTTTTTCCCACCCCAGCAAACATGAGAAAAAGTTGATTTTTATAAAGTAGCTTTATTTTTATATTATTTAGAACGTTGTATGTATGTATGTATATATATATATAT
>NW_013953802.1:26205-51812 GCF_001266775.1 Austrofundulus limnaeus
AATCAGAAGGATAAAAAAATTGCAGATAAAATAAATTAGCTTGGTTTCCCACTAAAAAATAAGTAAATTACAAAAAAATTTAAAAGTCACATTTTCATACCATACACCTTTTGTCAAGACAAAAAGTTACCTGTCTTCAAGATCTTGGCCTCTCCCTTTGCCACAGTAGCACTCTCACTCAGTCCACACTTGTTTTCAGAAAAGACTCTGAACTTGTAGGTGTTGCCCATGATGAGGTCAGAGATGGTGGCGTTCAGTCTGTGGTAATGCTCTAACACAGTGAACCAGTCCTGCAAACAATTACAGGACAGGTCAGCAGTATAAATATAATCATTAGTTTTTTCTGTTAACCCTCACTGAGAAATAACCACAACATTTATTAAACAGGAAGTAGCCCCTCTTCGACACGGGGATCTTACTCCAGTCTTTTTGTCGGCCTTCTGGACTGTGTATCCTGTGATCTCAGTGTTTCCATTGTCGTTGGGAGGGGTCCACTCCAGAGCAACGTTGAAGCCCCAGGTGTCCACAATCTTCAGGCTGGAAGGAGGCCCTGGCAGCTCTGTGAGTCAACACGAACAGACGTGTCATCAGCTACATTTTGAAAACGTCACTTCGCCGTGTTCACATTTTGCTCACCGACGATTTGAAGAGTGAGCGAGGCCTTGTCTTCAAAGCCCTCCACCTTCACGGACATGTCATACACGCCGGAGTCATCTCTCTCGGCCGCACGGATGAACACGATGCTGTCTCTTTCGGTGCTGCGGATGTTCACCCTCTTTGGGTCCAAGGGCTGACCGCCCTTTGTCCAAGTGACCACAGGTTTGGGTTTGCCCTGAGGGCAGGAAACAAAGGCGTGCAGTGAGATATTTCTCTTTCCTCACATGGTTTCAAACATACAGCTGTGTTCTGCTTACTGAGAAAGGGATGGTCAGGTTGATCTTGTCCCCAACGTGAGCGACATACCTCTGCCTGAGGAAACGAGGCAAACGGATCTTGGGACGGTCTAAACAGTTAAAAAGATAAATATATGTTTTTAAATAATCCATATTTATTCATGTTGTTTTCTGAAGTATCCATTTCTAGATTCATTTGCTCATTCTGGAGTTTCCCTTTTCTTTTTTCGCTAAAGTCTGTATCTGCAAACAGAATAGAGACAAGTTCAGTTACTTAATTAAATTTAATTATTAAAAAGATTAATAAAATGCCACATGACTTTGTAATTTTAATAAACCTTTTAAAGAGATTCAAACTATTAAAATCAGATAATTATTAAATTATAAAAACATTTAAATGACAGTCTGCTTTTCCCATTTTTTATGCAAATTAACACTTGAACATTTTTTTACCTTTCCATTACACTTCAAATTTCTGTCCAGTTCATCCGGTATGGAGCCCGCAAGGGGACATGGAGGGATTTTTTTTTTTTTGCGTTCCCACACAGTACTATTGTGTTACCTCGCAAAAGCTGTTTATTCCTGTTGTGCCTGCCGATTTATTAACAAATTAATAGGGATGCACGATGTTTCGGTATTGATATCAGTATCGGCTGATATTGGTTATTTTTTTGAATATCAGTATTGGTCCGATATGTAAAACTGGGCCAATATTAACATCCAATATTGATTTCCCACTTTTTAGCTTTGTGTTTTTTGTTTTGAGAAGGGAGATGGTTGGTTGAGCGGCTTCTGTTTGATCATGATCGTGATATTTACGCTGCGTAGCCAGGAATAACTGAAGTAGGGAGCCATGTCAGACGTCGGCCGTTTTTTATGGTATCAAGAAAAGACCCAAGTGTGTTTGAACATATACGTATAATATAATTTGTGTGTTTATGTAATATTGGTAAATATTGGTTATCAGGCCATAACACCAATAATTATGTTGGATATCGATATCTGCTGAAAATTTCATATCAGTGCAGCCCTAAAAATTAACATTCTCACCATAATATGGGAGTTACCCAACTTTAATTCAGTTTTGGAATGACTATATCACACAGCCACACAAGGAGGTGTGTAATATGCAGATGTTTTAACTCTCTGCAGCCACTGTGGCAACACATCCTGTTTCAGTAACTGAATATTTCATAATATAAGTCTGATTCAATACAGTTAATTCTAAACAAACTTTGGCGTGGGAATACAAATGTATTGCGAGATAATGCAAAAAAAAAAAATCTCTCCATGTCACCTTGCGGGCTCCGTAATACAGTATATAAGGAACTCATTTTTAATGATTTAAGATTATTATTCCTGTTGGATGGTATAATGAGACCTAACCAACGTTGTTCTTCCCTTTTTACAAGTTAATGCATGTGAAGTTTCCGCAGCGTTGCCTCTGCACTAGCCTGGTTTAAACCAGACCCTGTCCTTCACTTTGCTTCGTACAAGGGTCTGGACTTGCTGCATAGAGAATCGATTTCTTGCAGGAGGCGTGGCCTCTGCTGAAGCATGTGTGTGTTGTCGATGTGAAGGAGGCTAAGCTAAGAAGCTAACCGGAAATCGCGTGCGCTATAAACAACCCTACTGAGAGGAGAAAAGTACCGAGCCAAACGAGACGACTGTAAATGAGAGCTGCTGCTTTGTCAGACAAATTTAGTTTAATTTGGAAGCCTTATCAACACAGACTGGCTTCATTCACTTCCTCCACTGCCGTATGCTAAACTAACTAGCAGACACTGCGCAGAACATCAACGTCATTCAAAACTCCACCTTCTGTTTGRTGATTGGCCCAGGTAAAATAAACTACAAGCAGACACTGCGCAGAAAAATGACGTTCTGTTCTCTGATTGGCCCGGCTAAAAATCTGCCAGTGAAATCCTTGTCAATGGGAGAAGTCCCAGACCTCCGTCTGGGACTTCTCCCATTGACAAAGTGAAGGGAAACTAGAATTGAGCGGAGCTGCGTGGGAAGGCAAGGGCCAGGCTACCTCTGCACAGCATGGAGTTTGGAAATATTTAGCCGAATTCCAGGCAGTTATATTTTAGACAGACTCAAAATTATGTTGATGGTTCATTGACTTGCGCACGGATGACAGATACTCTACCTTCCCCAGTGCAATGACTGCGCTGCCACTATGTTTCTTGGCTTAAGCGGCACTTCATTTCTTAGCATGCCTGGCAGAGTTTTAAACTCTGGGAGGACACAGCAGCAAGATCTGTCAGCGGAGTCCGAAAGCAGAGAGGAAGAAAGAAGTGGTGTCCAAGAAAGTCAGGCTGGCACAACCTGACACCTTAATTCTTTACTTTTATTGGCCAACTTTCATCCACTGGATTACAAATGAGACCGTGTTTTAGCTAAAATGAAGCACAAAATCCAAGTACATACTGTACTTTGACATGACAGAGACTTGGACTCAACATTTCACTTGATGTTTGTTTTAATCAGCTTAACTTGATGCTAGAGAGTCCACAGATTATTTTAATCTTGTGTTCTGAAAAGTAGTCATTGTTTCACAAATTACATATCTGACAGTTAAATTAGGGCTTTTATCTTTCACTCCCTGAGGAAGTGAATTTCAAGTTAATATGAAATTGGAAAAACCAAGAGTTGTTCCAAGAGATGAAGATACACATCCATCAAGAAAACCATCACATGTTTGGTTGAGGTCTTGTTATACTTTCGTTTTTTAACAAAATATTGAGCCAACCTCTTGACAGATTTACTGCCACTAGCTTGTCATTTTATACATTCTCATGCCAAACGTCTTTGTAACACAGAGAAAACAAAACCGTCACAGTCAAGGAGAAACGTTTTTATCTTTGTTTCTCAACATTTTCATCACCTCTGTTGGTCGTCTTTCACATCTGCCTTTGTTTTATTGATGGCGAATCAATGAAGTGTGTGAAGAAGCTGGCGAACTTGTGACCGCACTGTTTAATTTCTTTAATTACTGAAAATCTGCATTTTTGGAAACAGAAGGTATTTGTCCAACAGCGGCAAAACAAAAACACATTTGGAAGATACTTCAGGGTAAAAAGAGAAGATGTGCAAATACAGACATGATAGTTCAGCACTGCAGTGCAGGGGCGGTTCTAAGGGCGGAGCCACAGGGGCATTGGCCCCAGCTGAAATCTGATTAGCCCCCTAAAGTGCCCCTGTTCTTTCATTCAACTGTCCTTTACCTGGAAGTGATAACGTCGGGTGCAGTTTAATGTCCCAACACTAGAGGTACTAATGAGTCAACTAGGAAAGTCCAGCATGAATCAAGCTTACAGAAGTCTTCGCTTCTCAAAAAAATCAGAACAATCCTGCAGAAAGTTTTTCAACTGAAAAAAGATTACAAATGATGGTTTTCTCAAATGCTGTGTGTTTGAAAGTATTTTTTTCTATGTACAGTAAAAATGTACATAAAACTGTTAAGGAGAATTTATTTTACAAGCTTTTAAAAAATGGCATTACTTTACAAGTGTTTGAACATGTGTGACTGGTTAAATATTACTTGTCCTTTATAAATATAGGATGTTGAACAAATACTTGYCCCCTCTYRGAAAATGGTGGCCCCTTGATGYCCCCTTACACAGGCAAAWCCTAGATCAGCCACTGKTGCAGCGTGAGGAAAATTAGRCAGAAATGACCYTTTACTCAACAAATCCTCCTTCACTACCAAATATCATCTCCAAACTCACAAGAAAACCTCAAAACTACTTTATAATTTTAGTTAAAATGTCAGATTGTTAGCCTCTGTGACTTTAGATGTGATACTGAAGCCACTTGGAAGCATCTTCCTGCAGCTCACCACCTGCTGAGAGCAGCACGCCAACATTTGTCAGGACTCTAAATAAAGAAGGCYTACTGTAGCTTTCACTATGTCAGCTCTCTGCATGACATGAGATTTACAGGATTTAATTACATCAAAATGCATCCAAATCTTGGTTGAATGAAGCTGGGGTCTTAGAAACTAATTTATCGGTGTAAAAAGGAAAAAATGTTTGCAGTAAATTGTTTGCTATAAACAAGAAAAAAAAAACGTTTTATGGCAGATCTGCTGCGTTAAGTGCTTCGAAAGGAGCTCTCTCTGTAAAGTCATTGAGATGTTTGAAAATAAACAGTGAATTTTGGGAGCTGTCATTAGTTTTGGGTGTCATCTGAGAAGTCAGAACCACCACCACCCCCTCATTCGGAGACATGGCCCTCTGGATTTCAGCACCTGCCCCCTCTCTTCGCTTCTTCACAGCCCCCACCTGCTTGCAGTTGGATCACTTGACACCATCTCTCTTGCAGAAATTACCCAGACCCTTCCCTCAGCATGAATCTCAGCAGGGATTACATCACAATCCCAAACTCTCACAAAATAATAATAATATTTGTGAGGCAGGAACATTCTAACCACTTCCCAAAGATTCAGACATTCTGTCAGAAACTATTCGTGGATTGTTTTTTAACAGGGACCACCTGCCACAGTCGAATCCTGAACACGAACCCAGCTATTGAAAGACTCGGTCGAGTCCGTCTCAAGTTGCATTCCAACCTCCCCTCGGCTATTTCCTTACAAATAACGATGATCTGAGYGTTACGCTGCTCCTCCTTTTAAAGCCCTCAGGGTCCAATCATCATTTTACCACAAATCACTTGAGTTATACTGTCAGTGCTTAACACCGTCAGGTGTGGAACATCACCATCCACCTACTTATCACACTTTGACTGGGTGGAAACGAGTGGGTGGACCAGAGTTTTAGACCATTAATGCTGCAGGTATGTGGCAACAGGACGGGGAGAGCTGAGACGAAAACACTGCTAAGCTGATTCTGCGTGACCCCTCTACTTTACCACTCCCCTTACTTACAATTAATGACTTTAAAACATCAACATAACTACACTTTAGGTTTTATTTTGAAATGGGTTGAACATAAAAACAAGTCTCAACCCCTCATTTTTTTTCAATTTTTTTGATCAAACTGTTGATATTTAATCTGAGTTGTCTTACCAGCGACCTCCTTGACCAGAACCGGCTCGGGGAGGGTGACAGGGGGGCTGCGACCTCCTTCGTTCACAGCCACCACGCGGATRTTCAGGTGGTCACCGGTGGTCAGGTTCTTGATAACAAAGCGACTGGACTTCTGCAGACTCTCGTTCACTGCCTTCCAGTCGTCAGCTGCAGGGGAACAGGACGCACAGTGACCATCACAAAATGTGGCAGGAGCGCTTTAAASGCTGATTAGGAACGACGCGAACCCTTTTTCAGCTAGCATTCTGATGARGAGTTCTTCTTCAACCCACTATTTATTTCAAACTACTTTCTTCATKTTTTAACATGATTATTTTTACAATAATTAAAGAGACATTGATGCTCAGGCATCTTACATAACAGCAAAACACAACCTATTTGCACAATGATAGTTTCAACCACATAAAATAACATTTTATAGCAGTAATATCCTCAGGACACAACTCTTTTTCCCAGAATGCACACAGACAACAAACTTCACAGAACACCTGTGCATATTAAGCTGCTGCAGTTGCAAAGACTGTTGCAAATTTACAGCAATCTTCTGTTTATTTACTCACTCAATACTAGAAAATTAAATGCATGTTGTTGTAGCAGATTTGAGTAAATAGCTTAAGTGTGACAGAAACTGCAGTTTATCTGTCATCTTATCTTTTTTGAAGTCATTCCTGACTTAATTCTCATTTTTTAGTCTGAATTCTGAATGTAACTCGTATTTGTGTTGCATAGCCTGGCAGTCTCGTGCCCTTTTATGGGGACCACCCTGCTGTTTTCTTATGGAGATGAGGAATAACTGACTCATGCTTTCGTTTAACGAGAACATGAAATTGGCTATTTTAAGAGCACCAAATGAGCATTCCTGCGCTTGAAGAACATGCCATAAATCTTATGCAGACATACATTAGAACCCGTCTGCAGAGCAGAATTAGCACTCTGCGAAAACGAGGCCCAATATCAATAAACTAAAACTTGTCCTGCTGTATTTTGCAGACTTGTATCAGGTATTTGAACAAAATATTTTGTGTGTTTAACATAAAGTTGCTGGGTGAACATCTGCTAAAACAAGCCTGCAGTTAAACACTGCTGAGATTAGCTTAGCACTGTAAGTCTAAAAGCAGGAGCTCCAGGACTAGGGCAGCTCCTGAAATGCCTCTTTCCTTCTAGGGAGAAGTTAGGAAGCTCGAGATATAACTCTGCGACTGACACTTCAGGGACAGCTGTAACTGATACGGCTGACCCACACTGAACCAGCGATTTCACATTTCCCTGAGTTTATTTAAAAAGAAACTATTATATATTGGACTGAAAACAGACATGTGGTTATAGTGACACATGTCAAGACCTGAAAGAAACTGTCAACAGAAAATCTTTCAGAAAAGAATTTAAAAAGGTCAGCTTATCTTGTCAGGGTGTARAAATACTTCCACTTGACCCCTTTCATGCTCCGTTATACGCTGCACACTGTTCAGGACTCACTTCCATCCTTGCAGACTTCAATTGTGTATCCATCCAGACCGGAGGCCCCGACGTTTGCAGGCTCGCTCCAAATGATGGTGACTGAGTTGTCGTTTTTGTCCTCAACAAACAGATCCACAGGAGCGCTTGTAGGCTCTGAAACGGCCGTTAAAATTTTAAGTAAACTACTAAAATAAATAATAAAAATACACCAAAAGCATTTCGTTTTTTGAGAAGAAGTGGTTACCTTTGGGTGGTGGAGGAGTGGGTGGTTTGGGTTCTTCTGGTGGAGGTGCAGGTGCAGCTTCACCTGATGTTTTATACAGACAATCATATTATTATTAGAATAAAATACCAGTCAGCAATTTTATAAATCACAGCACTGAGGAACTCTAACCCAGATAATAGAATATTATCGCAAAAAGAATAGAAATAAAGTTTTAAAAAGAAGCATTTTCTACTGTTTTGGGTTGGTTTACCATCAGCGGGTGCTTCGGAGTCTGCAGCAGGAGCAGCTTCCTCTGTGGCTGGAGCAGCAGCAGCTATTATTAAATGTTAGACATTAATAGTGCATGAAGCAGATGGGACATTTTTTTATTTTATATTTTACAAATAAGTACGTGTTTGTTAGGACTGCAGACTTTACAAAGTATCATAAATAAGTCAGTTTGCTTTACAAAATGAACTTTTTAATCTTGGTGATTTATGTTTTCCCTTCTTTTTTACCCATCAGCTGAGACTTCAGCAGCAACAAATATCACAGATTAAGATCATATATTTCAGAGAAGAAAATAAAAAGGCTATTTTTTTATGCAAGACGTGGTTTGAATTAGATTTTCAGACCTCAGCAACAACAGTTGCTGATTTGTCAGTAACAGGTGCAGAATCCGATGTAAATTGTTTATTAGATATTATTTATGGTCAAATCTTCTTAGAGAAGATTTGGAGGGTTTATTAGATATTTCAGTACGGTGTGCAGCAAACTTTATTAGAAATATTAAGAGACATGTAAGATCAAATAAACTATTTTCAGTCTGTAAAATGTAAAACACGAGTTAGATTTTAAAGTTGGTGATAGGTGCATCAAATGTGTTAAAATATATAAACTAAATTGTTATAAACGTTAATTCCACTCATCAGGAATAAGTGAAAGACATAATAAATACGTTTTTTGGGTGTATTTATAAAGTATTAGTGGCCTCCAGGACTTGAACGCAAAGCGCACATTAGAYGGTTATTATAGAAGCTAGTGAGTTTCTGAGGACAGAAGCTGAAATCAGTGAATATCAAGCCATTTCCAGTTTTGATTTTAAAAACTTCACACAAATAATTAGGCTAAGCCAATCACACTTAGTGCGCACGTGCGTAAAAGTAACCGCGTGCTTTCCATGGCGCCCACCAACAAACCAAGCTTTGATTAAAAACTGAATCTGCATTCATTATGAATCCAGCTTCTACTGGGGTGTAAGTGGGGGCACTCTCACGCAGACTTTACCCTCTGGAGCGGCAGCCTCCTCAGCTGGTGGAGCCTCTGCTTCAGCCGGGGCGGGCTCGGCGGGCGCGGGCTCCGGGGCAGGAGCCGGAGCCGGCTCCGGTGCCTTCTCCTCTTTCTTGGCTGGTTCTTTCTTGGCCGCCTTCTTGATCGGGGCAGGCTTGGACGGCATGTTGGAGGTCGCAGCTAATTCCCAACTCAGTTAAGTCCTTTAAACTGTATCCAATGCCATCATTCCTGAGGGAGTAACAGGCTTATATATCCGGCTCAGCGGGGGGCAGACACCGCCCCTTAATCAGCATGTAACAGATACTTAAACATCATGGATGACTCCGTTTGAAGAAACATTATTAAAGATTTTCTGACATCTTTTGCTATAGCTATTTGCTTCAATTTGGCAAGCACAAAAGTTCATCATCATGTTAAATTATGTTACTTTAAATGTGTTTATAATCAAATACAATAAAATAAACTGGATGCTGCCAATTTGTAACCATCAAATTCAAACACAAAATAATAAGATGACATGTATTTTATTATTTTCAACAAACAGTGATAAGTGGATGAAAGCCTCCATAAACTCTTCTCCATATCAGACCCAACTCTAATGAAATATATCTTTTTTCCCCACTTCTCCATGATTGTTGCCGCATCCAGAATGCTGCCCTGCTGTATTTACAGTCTTTACAGTGATGTTCTGTACAAAATAGAGAAATTAAGTTTTACAAAGGATTTTTTTAGAAAAAACAAATATCAAATATCTGCGTATTAAAAATGAAAACAATGATTTTCTAAAACAATATGTTGATGTGAATGTTTTTTTTTTGCCTCATCACACAGCAAGTTTACATGCATTTACAACACTTACAAACCCTTAACAGTTGCACATCATGTGACATTAAATACAGCATAACATTTTTTTTAAATCTTATAGTCCACAACAAGCTTTAAGATATGACTATTCAGCAACCTGTATTGGCCAAAGTTCACAGAATCATCTCTATTTGTCCTAAATCAACTTTGCCAAAAATGAAAATGAAAAACTAATTTATGCCAAATGAGGCTTTTTATGTTTCCTTTTTCAAATTTTTTCTGACCACATACAAACTGAAGTTACATTTCTCCTGTTTCCATTCATAAACTCAAACCATCAAACCGTTTAGGCGCTTTGACTACATTTTACAAACCCTGTGTTCACATCATTTGTCCTTTAAGGCTAGGTCTCGACGTCTGAAACAGCTTTTTTTTTATCTTGCGGTGCATTTTGGTGCAAAAATTAAATCACTTAAGACCAAGTGAAAACAGTACTGTGACATCTGCCAATTGCTGACACCAGTAAAAGTTGCTGCATAGTCTTGATCCACTAGTAGGCAAACACAAGTCACAGCTAATACAGAGCAACAGGCACAAACACCAGTAAATGAGATGAGAAGCTGGACCTGATGGCTTTAGTGAACCTGCAGAAGGGACCGGACTGTGACCAGTCGTGTCATCTGAAACCAGGAATATTTACAAGCAATGAAGCCACGTGACGTAGCTTTTCTCCTGAACATTGTTCATTCATTCACCTTGTTTTTAAATGTTTTTAGAATACCCATCAGAGCTGCAGATTAGTCCTATATGCAAGGAGCAATAACAATATCTGCAAAACAAAATTTAAAAAATGGTTATACTTCCTTAACTAGCTGTCATTAAAGTGGTCAGACATTCATTTACAACATTTACTCCACGTAAAGTTTTGTCTGAGTGTTGATCAGTTAGGGATGAGGAATATTGCACAACCACACACCTTTTATTACTCCATAAAGATTTTCTTTACAAAAAAAAGAAAAAAAATCTGCACAGAGCACTTAATAAGTATCTAAATGTTTTGCTTATTTTCTCGCACTTATCCCCTTCTCGTTTTGTGCCGTGTACCCCAAACGTTTTCAAATAAATACGGTACGACATCGACTCCACGCACATCTCACGTGACTTTACGGTCTAACATTCTATGTCACATTTCTTTTATGTTTTACAGAAATGACACCATACTCTTTTCTAACCTACTTTGCACGACTATGTYACTTTTGATCAATCCTAAAACAGTTTGGAGCATTTTTAAAGGAGCACCATACATTTCTAAACAATGACTACTGAGTGACTGGTCAGTTAGTGGCGTGTGTGAACTGTGGCCAGTAAAACTGACACAGACAGCTTTAGAGTCACTCTGCACAGCCACGGTTAAAAGTGTTTAGCAGTGGTACTTTGATAAGGCTTCCTTGAAAAGCACCTACTACATGTTACTGTTATACAGTTTTTAAAGTGTTCTATATACATTCATGGATTAAATTAAATTCCTATTTTGACAGTCAAAATGCTAAATTAAAATATTTGGTTTATTTCAGGTATTTGCACCAACTAATGCAGATAAAGTAACCATAGCCTAGTCTGACTGTATGTGCATATACATACTGTACTATATACAGAATGTTAATGGGAAAAATTTGAAACAAATGTGCTTGCTCTTAGATAAATATAATAAAATCACAATCTGAATTGGATTAGATAAGCATTAGTTTGTTTTTTATAAGAGGGTGTTAGTTATAATATCCCTGTGTAGTATCTAATACCTGAAATATATGGCAGCGTTGGTGGCGCTGCATGTCTTGTATAAAATAAAACGAAGTTAAGTACTTGGAAAATCAGACTTCAAATCAAAACTGATAAATTGTTTTATCCAAAAAGAGTATGACAGCAAATTATGCTCTTTAACTTATAGAAAAAACTGAAAATTATCCACTATTTGCACAGAAAAATCTAAAAAATGATCTTGCAGATTTCATATTTTTTGTCTATTTGAAAAAAGAACAACAACCGTAAACTATAATTAAAATAGTGAGCTGAAGAAAGAGTATATTCTGACCGAGTTGCTCAGATAAAATTAATGAAAGCACCAGTAAATTCTACTTAGGTTGAGTTGACAACAATGTCTTTGCTGTTAAGGCATATTTTACCTGCTAGAGTTGTAGAGTTAAAGATTGCATATAAGTAACAATTAGCCTTCGAATATTGGCACAGTGAATATGTACCGACAAACTGTTATAAACAGCGTTTGTGATGCTGTCATACTCTTTTCCAAAACAAGTTCACAACATCAAGGATAGCGCTATTTGATAAGGACTCAACATCCCATGATGCACTTGAGGAGAAAACAGGATGGACAGTGCAAGTTTTTGCAGAAATCCCCTGAAGTCAAAGTGCACAACAATGGATTTCATTGTAAACTGTTAGCACCAATCTAATAGTTGAGGGCTAATATGGTGATAAAGTGTTAAATACTGTTAACATAATACAACTTTTCATTTAATTCTTGTGAACTGTGTTACTTTTAATACTGAATGTGTTAGACTAGCTCAATGGTAATCCCAACCTGTAGATAATGATAGTTAAAGTCATCCCTACAGTCATTAAGGGTCTATCTCTTTCTGATTGCACACTGCTCAATCAGAAGTCCTGGGTGCTAACTGTGAGTTTTGATTTCAAAGTTTAGGCAGGCTTAGGTCTTCTTTGTCTGGAGATTCAATGTAATTCGCAGCCTCTTGGAGTTTCAGAAGCATTGCCATCTGAAAAAAAAAGAGAAATGAGAGGAGCAAAGTAATTAAAACCCCACAGGATTAAACAAAAAGAAAGAAATGAATGACACTCTCTTTCTTACCAAAGGATCAGACTCCATGGAGCTGGGTGGAGTTTCCTTGTGAGGCCTCTCCTCGCTGGGCTGACAGGGGCTGCTAGAGCTGATGCTCGGAGGAGGAAGATGGAAAAGTTTTGCTTGGTCCTGCTGTGCAGACGGCCACGGCAGAGTGCCCCTTACCCACTCCACTGGGTCCTCCCATACKGCCTTCTGACCATGGACCTGAAGAGTCATGAGGAAAAATAAAAGCAAGTTGTTTATAGCTCTGGATAGATGCAAAGAATGCAACTTTTTCTTCTTTAAATAAACATAACAACACTGAGTTTAGATATCAATTAGAAAGCTTTTTATTAGAAAAATAAATACTCTGAAAGCACTTTATGTTTTAATGTCAGCACTGTACAATAAAACCCCTGCTGAATGTTTGATCATACCTTGATGCCATCCTTGGCGCCTTCTTGCAAATATGGAATAATAGAGTGGTTCCAAAGATCAATGAACCAAGATCGAAACTCATCAACTGTGACTGGACAAGATAGAAAAAAACAAGGGCCTGCAAAGTATGAGAGGGAAAAAAAACATCACATAAATCACACAAATGTTGAGTTTTCATCCTTGCAACGATGCTCCGTTTGTCATTTTTCATACCAATAAGAAAGTCTGATGTGCTGTGCTTCTCAAGGAAGGTGTGCAAATGATACCACAGTTTGGGAACCCAGTCCAACACCCTGATGAGGTTCTCGTTGGTCAAGTTTCTCTCATCTTCTGACTCCATCAGCTTCCTGTGTAAATACCGTACAAGGAAGCCATTGGCTGGTTCTACATTGTTAGAGAAGGTCACCATTCTGAGAAAGAAAAAAAAGATACGAATGAAGTTACATCAAAATATACACAAACAAGTATGCCAAGAACCAAGTCACGTACTTCTTTCATATTTATTTCACTATAAAAACATCCCATCTGACATAATTACTGAGACAAATTCATGAGTAAATCACATTTCACCAACCTGAAGCTGAGGTGTAGGCTGTGGTTTGCCGTCATCTTCACTGGCTGATTACTTGTTCCAATAATGTAAGGACTAAATGTAGATGCAACATTCCATACGTTAGTGCTGTTATCATTATATAAATTACACATCTGTGCATATAGATCCAGTCTAGTGTGTGGTTTTTTTTCTTACCATTTGTGATATTTGCATGTCAGAGCACCATTAACGAGTTCACTGATGGAAACAGGATCATGAATATCATCTAGAATAACCACCAATGGAATTTCTGACGCACTAGTGTCCCGGTCTATTTGATTGGCCAAGTTTGATAGATAAAGCTGCAGATCCTGGCAGATAAAAAGAAGCATAGACAAACATAAGCACACGATAATAAAGTAAACCAGACTTTATGACAAATTAAATAAACTCAGCGGGGCATAGATTTGACCAAACCATCAGTTTGTGTTACCTTGCATGACTGGCGGTGCATGTTGAACGTGATCACGATGCCCTCTGTGACTTCACGGGCACTGCGGTCCACCAGGTACTCAGCCAGGCGGGATGCCAGATAGCTCTTACCTGTCCCACTTGGGCCAGCCAGGATGAGACGGCGGTGTTTGAGGAGGAGACTGATGTAATGTTGCATCATGGGTTTGGGAATGAGAGTTTCAAACACCAGGCTGTCCACACACTTTTCTTTCAAACCTGAACATTTTCAGAAAGAACTGTTGTGATAAAAATCCTATTTCATTATTAAGTGAAATATATCAAAAAAAGGGACCAAATTAAATGTAATACCTCAAATGGTAATGGTGTGTTTATATCTTTATCAGAGAATCCAAGTTACAAATAGAGGTATATAAAGTACGTGAAAGAAATAAAGTAAAAATACCTTAACAGAAATAAACTTTAGTAAAAATAATTTTCTCTGATAAGAAAAGTACTTAAGTAAAAGTCATAAAACTGCTCGCAATAATCAGAATAGTAAAAGTACTTTTGTACCCTCCAAGAAATGAAGTGTTGAATTTACTTAACCAAACTGATTCCATTATACCAAGATGAGTAAATTGCTTTACATTTTCTCAACTCAGTTTAGTGGATCCAGTTGACATAACTTGGTTAAGTAAATTCAATAATTACTTTTTTAGAGTGCATGAACCAGTCCTTTCGTAATGAGTGCAGTCATATTCAAATGTGTAACGTAAAACTAGGTGTTCAATTTTAAAGTAAATGAGTAAAAGTATCTTTTTTTGTTTTGAATYTAATGAAATACAAGTAGCAGTTAAAATAAAAAAAATCCTCAACTCCTCAAAGAAAATACCTAAGTACTGTAACAAATTAAATGTACTTTGTTACTATACACCTCTGGTTACACACAGGACATGCTTGTGAGAGATGTTTTGCAGAGTTCTATCACCTCGCATGTACCTCTTAAGCAACACTAAGCTCAAGCACTTCATTCTGAAAATAACTTTGCTTTAAGTGTGGGAAGTCGGTGTACCCCACCCACCCCCAGCTGCAAAAGTACAGTGTGTGTTAACATCTATGGGGCCCATGTGTCTGAGGTTGGTTGACCAGCTGGTCCTGCCAGCACTCAGATCATGTTGCTCAGAGCTCTGCCTGGGCTGCTGCTACTTTCCATCTCTCCTCACACCAGAGCAGGCTAAGGTGATGAGGAGGGGAAACTACCTTTACGCCCAAATGTAGTTTTTTCTGGTAAACAAAATGAGGATTTGTATCTCAGATTTCAAACACACACTGCACAAAAAATAAATAAATAAAATAAATAAAAGTCAAATCCTGACTACTTAATAGTGGTTTCAGACTTGATGAATTATTGCTGTCAAGAATTAATTTATTTCGCTGCAAATTTTAATTTTTTTGTATAATTTATGGTGCTGGAACTTCTATTCCAACCTTTCAGAGCCACCGTGATGCTGCTGGGGCCTCGAGACATGCAGCGAGACGGCTGAGTTTCAGGAGCTTCACCTCCCAGCACTCTCTTTATGTGGCCCATGCTGTAGCTGTAGACTGAGTCCGTAGAAAGACCTAAACTGGAGGTGGGGTCCACTTTGGTTATGTAGACCTAGATTGGAAAAAATAAAAATCAAACAGAAAATCAGAAGAGTTGTGTTTGCAGATAGAAAATAGTTTATAAAATAAAAATTAAAATGACAATATCCACTTCTACTTGTTAAACTAACACACAGAGCCTTCTCCAACCTTAGAGGATCAATGTGATTAACTAAACATGACGACTGAATCAATACTGTGAACRTGTGTTTCTACAGAATGTCAAAATAAAGGTGTCTCACTTTGAAAGCTTGACTGACAGCAGAATCCAGCATGACCCAATCCATCCTACCATTCACCCTGACAGTGCCGATAAAGAAATCCTGCTGTTTAACCTCCTGCAGGGACAATGGGGACAATAAATAAATAAATAAATAAATAAATAAATAAATAAATAAATAAATAAATAAATAACAGTTTGATATGGAAAGTGTAACGTAACAAAACACCTGAAAAAAAATGGAGAAAAACCCACTCACGTCTTTAAAAACACGTAAATCTGCAACACAAACGACCACTCTAACATGATGATCATCTCTCATTGAAGAAAGGTTGAGGGAATCTGCAGGGTGGACATCTATAAACAAATATAACAAATCATCTTATGTGACACATTTAAATTGTAATTTAATTGTTTCCCCAGGTCTTCATCTCAGTGGGGTTTTAAATCTGATTACATAAAGAAAAATGAWTGAAAGTTATAGTATTAAACTGATTAAACTCACTGTCAGAGATTYGAATGTCTTGAGCTTAAATTCATTTGCATTCCTATTAGGGTTTCTAAACTTTAAACTAAAAGTTGTTTCAAGTGCATAACRCAAAATAAAAGTTACGATWTGACAGAATTACYAAAAWWAAWMGSRRRTTTTTWYYYMWYYWMSKYSRTTTTTTACTGRTAGTTTTATAACTCTGTATAWYCTAAGCCTAGCTGCCCTTCACACCYTTCTATTTTTACTCATGATTTTCAGCGTGTCAGAGATCGGACTGTACCTGAGCTGCTCCCCTCACTCAGCCCTCTGCTGTAGCTTTTGGGCATGTGCATGGCCACAGACTGCCGAGGTGATGAACCTCCCAGAGCTGTGAGACCTGAGGACTGGGAAGCAGAGCTGGAAGGTCCAGGAGACGGGCAGGGAGACAGACTTCCTGTCTTTAGCTGGTCGTTCTCCGTCTTCAAACTCTCCACTGTCCTCTATAAACAAAACCATAGAAGACAATCATGGTACTGAAGAATATGTCCAAATACCAAAGCTTGTTTAAAAGTAAATGCATGATGAAATTAAGCAAAGTAAAAATATTGCACAATTCAAGAGAAAATATAAGGAGTATATAAATAATGTTTACAAAAATGAATGTGATAAAATGCTATGTTATTTCTAAATTGTGTGTTAATGTTTATTAAATTTCTGATCTATAGATGATAGAGTAAATTATAACTGGTTTAAGAATTTGTATGAAGTCTTAGGGACAGGACTGGATAAGCTATTGCTTCTTCCTGTTCCCTTTTTTAACATGATATTTTAAATTATATGTTGTTTTACATTATATTTTGCTGGAAATTTTATGTTGTAGTTAAAGCTTTTTTTATTTGTTGTTGTGTTTTTCTCGTATTTGTTACATGTATGTACAATATATGTATGTTTTATTTTACTATTTTATTATTATTGTTTTTTTTTAATTGTTCGAAAATAAAGTACACAGTGCCAAAGTAGAAGATAAGATTACACATTTATCCCTACACATTCTGTGCATAAAAGAAAAACAAACCTGCATGTTGATCATGGCCTCCTGTAACTGCTCCAGCTGATGTGCAGAGGTCAAAGCCTCCAGACGAATGTCTGTCAGTTTACGCTCCTTCTCCCACAGCTCTGTACGCAGCTCTGTCACGACCTTATCGCCTCCCTCCTCCTCATCCCCTTCACAAAGTCTGGAAAAACACAAGTTTAAACAAGACAATTTTAGAAAAATGAAACAGCCATAACAAAAGTGCAGCTTTGGCTTTTGTAATAATCTAGTTTAACCTCTCCTTTTGTCAATAGACTCCAATTTGCTAATGTTATTATAAAATCTAGGTTGTGATTAGGTATTATTGTAAAAGCTCATTGTGTGTAAGGTTTACCCTGATGATGATGCAGAGGTTGAGGATTTAATCGACTGTTGAGGGTTATCTCCAACACTGTTGACCTTGGGAGACGAAGGTGCTGAAGACTCAGGWGTGGCAATCTCTTCGATGTCGGCGTATGGCCCAGCCTTGGCGCCCTTCTTGCTGAAAGCTTTGTTGAAGGAGCTACGCAGCTGTTCAGAGGATTAAAAACTCAGGTCAGAATAAGCTTTGAAAATTACTAAGTGAGCATTAAAACGATGACAAAAAAGTAAGCAAAAACCCTCAAACAGTGTGTTAAACTGCTTAAATTAGATGATACATGCATTTTTCAGCATTCATGGTGAATTTATCACAATAAATGTTACATAATAGTTGTTTACTTGTATGGACATTGTGAGTAAACAATGAGTGAACATAAAATGGAAGGTTGATGTAATGTAGAAGTGGTGTGTCCTCATTATTATATTATAAGATCAGATCATGAAACAGAGCCTTTAGATGAGCTTACAAACACATGGAGTTACAACTGTTTCACCAGTATGACTCACTAAGACATGCAGGGTGGAGACTCAGATTTAATGTTCTGTTAACTGGAGCGACACCACTCACCTCATACACCTAAATTTAAAAGGATGGGAGCATAAAGGAGAGAATAGAGTCATACTTAATACGCTATGTGAAACAACAAATGTGTAGAATCACTAACATGGAAGAGGATTTTTGGTTTTTGGATTTTGTTTTTGTAAGTTCAGGTTTTACTAGGGTTTCTATTGCAGTGGGTTTTTTCTTATCAAAAAAGCCTATTTTGTTGTAATTAAATTATTTCAGACAAGCAAAAATTGAAGACTAAATCTAAAAATCTAACCATTCACCAGGAAAATGCTCTGAATTTACTTGTATCAACAAGATTTCTAATACTGTAATCTTTACATTGTGAATACACTCAAATGTATTAAGTAATCAAGGTGGTCAATAACATCGAGACCTCTGTATTTTCCTTACCCAGCTCTTCTTTTTCTTCTTCTTGGCCTCCTGCTCCTTGAGACTTCCCATACTTGAGTGGCTTGTATTGCTGGTGAGACTGGAGATGCTCTCTGAGGAGTTCTGGCGATTGATCAGCAGCTCTGAACACCGAACGCAAAGAGAAAAGCTAAAACATGAAGAGGAAAGTCTGCTGTGCACCTAAATCYTCCTATACATCCATGTCACTTCCTGTACCTTTAGGTGTGATGTCTGGATTACTCAGAGCACCCTGAATGATTTCCTGGGCTTCTGTATTCTTGGCTTTCAAAATGTCAATGGTGTCCTTCAGTTCGGTGAGCTCAGAGTCCTGCAGAAGGAAAACAGTTTGTTTAATGTTGGCTGAGATGCTGAGGATATTCTGTGCGTGTGAATGTGGAATGTCTATGAGCTTTCAATAAGGATGCTAAACTGTGCTGAGGCACTGATGACAGCATWGATAATTTCACCACAGTTTTGACTGACATTTCATTTCTAATAGCAACACTATGTCACTTTAAAGCTTCTATTTTTCATAGAAAAGTTGAGTGCAATCAACTTAAATTATGAACATTGCCAGTATAATAGTAAAATATGCAATTTGTTCAGGATTTTGTTATTCAGCAATCCAAACATTTCTCTTTTTCTTATATTAGTTCAAACCGACAAATTCAGAGGCAAAGTAATCGATTAGCATCGTTACATCAGAAAACTACCTTTTGATCTGAGGAAACTGACAGTGTCTGCAGACGTGCAGTCATCAGAGCCAAACTCTGCTCAAACGCAGCTACCAGATTAGCCTATAAAGGGGGAGGGGGGAAAAAGCAGAGGTAAATCACACAAAAAAGGAACTTATGGTTTGATGGAGGGGGACAYGCAGACAGCTTTGAGTCACAGTAATCAAACTGTTCTGGAGACTTACTCACAGCACATAAACAAATCTGTGTTAGCTATGAGTGAAAGGAAAAGATGAAGTCGTCAACAACAGCTGTGGATGATGTCAGAGTTGAAAATAAAAATTAGAGTAATGGTATAGCTGCAGTGAGGAGCTATTACTATCTACTATAAGCAGCCTATTTCAGCATTTAGGCAAGAATGACTCCTGAGGTACAAAAACTATGTCATTTAGATCTCATTGCTGACAACACTGGGCAGAATTAGCCTGAAACTAGTAATTTGTTTAAGAAGAGAGAGATTAAAATTCATGGCTTCAGGAGTTAATTCTAGTTTGGCAATGTCAAATTGACAGCTATTAATTTTTTCCCTTTTTTTAAGATTCCCCTGTCTGTTATAGATTAATCACAACAAGCAGACAGTAACAATGGAAACAAGACAGAAAATGTGGAAACAGAATGATGGAAAGAAATGAAAGAAGTTAAACCAGCTGGAAATTCTGATGAGGAGCAAATCCTCAGGGTATTTTTGCCCATATGGTACGCATTTTAGCTTTAACCACTCAAATACAGTACTAGGATTTGAATAAATAGTTTTGTTGAATGTTTAAAAGACTTTAACATTTCCTGCATTTCCTAAACTATCAATAAACATTTTTTTTGTCTTACATTAATTCAAATACAGTCAAAAGGCAAGAGATTAATTGTACTGCTGTATTTTAGACAACATGGGTTATCACAGAGCTGCACCACATCACAACACCAATACAAAAGTTACTGTTTATCACCTGAAGGCACACTAACAAACCTGGCCTAGCTGCTACACCCAGTATCCAGAGTTGTAAGACAGAGGGAGGCAGGCAGGAGGCAGCAGTGAGTCCAGCCAAGAGTGCAAAGAGAGGGATAGTGGTGTTAAGCTTGGGTAAAAAAAACMAAAAGCTTTTGCAATCACATAAAGCTAAATAAATGAATTTAAAAATGCACAGTTAGGAATAATCAAATTTCCTACAGGTATTTTAAACTGACACCAACAGAAAATCTGGTTAGCAAATGTGCAAAAAAATTTTTTTTCCCCTAAAAAATCTGTACATGGTGAGACAGAGTACAAGTTCTGAGTTTGTGACACTTTAACTTAAAAAAATCATGCATCACAAGCTATACAGTGAAATAAACTAGAAGAAGCAGGGATAAAAAGTAAAATAATTGTCGGGTACAGAAGCAAAGGGTTACACATGAGTAAAAAGGTTTAAAGTAGACATATCATGCTTTTAAATCCTTCTTTTTCACATTTAAATCATTCAGTTAGGGTCTATATAAAGTGGAACTACAATGCTTTAGTCTGAATTCCTTCTAATTTTAACTTCACCAGGCCCTCTTTCACCTCTTTTCTGGTTTGTGCCTCAAAGCTTGTTTTGTTACGGTTCCTTTAAGGTGCGTCAAGCCCCGCCCCACTACTGGTCCACTCCAGTTTGAGAGAGCGGGGCTTATGTTTTCTAGCTTGCAGAAATGTTTTATTTACAATTTAATTAAAAGATGTCAGCAACAGAAGACTTGCCCATCCAGCCTTACATGTTMGAGCCAGAGTCTGACCCAGAACCAGAGTCTGACCCAGAACCAGKGAGGAGAATTAAGATGAGGAAATTGTAATTGGCAAGTCCAGACCTTTTTTGGCAGTTCTGTTGCAGATAATTCAATATAATAAACTCAGAAAACATCATAGAAAATAGAGAAAACTGAACAGGCTAAAAATATGACCCAAACAGAATATAAAGATATCTTTGTAGCACCAGGAGAGACTAAATTAAACTTCTCTGCACTCCTAGAGACTCCAAGTTCACAACAAAATGTATTTAACAGCTAAAAAAGTGGATTTTACATGATATGTCCCCTTTAAGGTTAAAAAGCAGCTTTAAAGTTATAAAGTTAGTTACACATCTTGAATCGCAGTCTCAAATGCTGAGATTTTATCCAAGTTTTCAAAGGATTTATTTCTGGACACCTATTATTTTGGCTACGTTCACACTGCAGSTCTTACAGTTTTRATTGATTGCTTTGAACTGTTTGAAGAAACTGGGAACTCCTCAGTCTTCGTCATCACCATCTCAGCAGAGAAGAAGACACRTCTTGCAAATGTGCTAACCCATTCTCATTGGATTGACACAGTTTCACACCCTTTTGCAAAGCAGTTGACGCAGATGTCATTCAAGAAGTCCAAACTCCCTTTTAGCCGTCAGTATGAAACACCAAAAGCACCTGTTTGACACTTCTTCGCAAAATTTTTCTATTTGTCGTCAGTCTTCAGGCCTGTGTTGTTCTCTTATACTCAAGTAATGTTATGTTGTTGTTGTTTTTTCCTCATCTGTCCTTGTGTGGTTTTTAGTTTTTCRTTAAGGGTTGTGCCTCCTCGGAATGTCTTCATGAAGATGATCCTTGCTTTGTGCAGGGTTCGTTCAGAGTCAGTGGCAGCATGACCCAGATGTTCTGTCTTCTACTGAATGGTTGTTCTGAACTGTAATTTCATTGTGCTCTGTTCAATGACAATAAAGGTCTAATCCAATCTAATCTAAAGGCCTACAATAGATTMTTATTCTTTATTGTAAAAGACTGTTTTTTATTTACCTAATTTCTCACACAGTAACGGATTTTATTTTTATTTCCATGTATTCTCTGTTGAAATACAACTTTTATTGATTGTTTTTGAGATGGTGATGATGAAGACTGGCTCCCAGTTTATTCAAACAGGTCAAAGCAATCAGTAAAAACTGTATTTCATTTGTCAGGCACAAATGTGTCATTTTGACCATTGTGGCAATGTTTAGGCCTCTGCGTTAACTGTTTTGAAAATGTGGTTTTTGAGTTGACGGCTGCATCAAAACAATCAATAAAAACTGTAATGCTCAATTCAGATTTTTTGAAAAAAAAATTATCTTTTGGTGTGACCTGCATCAGACTACAGTGTGAACTCTACACAGCGCTGATGTGACACACAATGCACAGTAAAGACGTGACTTCTCATTCAGCCAGCTTGTTTGTTTACAGAGTTAGCATGGATGCTATTTTTAACACGTCAAATCTGAAGTTGTTGTTCAATCAGAGCCGATTAAATAATTATCTGACCTGCTTGTTTAGTTCAGTGTTTATATCTGAACCTGCGTCTAACCGGGATGCTCCAGTGAAGCCTTTTATGTTTTGAACGAATCAGCGAGCTGGAAATAAAGTATCGACTGAGTAACTTTTGGATCAATACGCTCCGCAACCCAAGATGGACGTTATTATCCTACTTTCTACATGGAAAATTAAAAGTAAAAAGACAAAGCAACTGGACTTCTGTTTTGAAGCTGTAAACACATGGAGCTACAGATTTAAATAGCGTGACCTCAGGTTAGTGTCTTATTGATCCTTCACCCCCACCTCACTGATGAAAAAGTCGGATGGAATGTGACACGAGCGTTCACACTGCAGTCACTTTGAAAACATCAGATATGTATGCGATTTAAAACCACATATTGAAACGGCCTAGGTCAGATTTGAAAAAATCAGATTTGTCGCGTTCAGACTGCCATAAAAAAATTGGATATGGGTCAGATGGGGCAAAAAAAAAAAATCGGATTTGTGTCACATTTGCCTGCAGTGTGAACGTAGCCAAAGCCTTGGAGTCATTTCACTTTACATATTGTAGTCAACATCATAATGTTTGTAATATGTTAAAGTCCCTATCATGTTAGAAAAGAGATTAAAAGTGAATAAAAAAATACAAACGTTGGCAGAAAGCTGCATGGTCAGGTTGGCGACTTTTTCCTGGGAGGATTCCAGCTCTCTCCTCAGCTTGCGGATTTGCTGCAGACAAATTTAAAATCAGGTTTGGGAGGTGCAGACACACTGCCCATGAGACAAATCAGATTCTGGGTATGATAATGCAATGATGGACTGCGTCAAACACATTACTTTTGGATTATTTACAACCAGAAAATACAAGCAACACATTATGAAGGTTACTGCTCCACAATAATATTGAAAACCAACACAGCAAAATGCATTTCAAACCACAAGACAAGAGTATGGAGGAGTTTGGATTTTTTTTGTTTTGTTTTGTTTTTCATGCATTGAGGATGTTATGAAGTCTGACGGACTTTATTAAATGTTGGACAGGGGTGCTAAAAAAAACACACACACAACAGTAGAGATAAAACAAAATGAAATGGCTTATGAGTCCCTGAGATAAAGATCTTTGTTGTTCCAGGAGTACTGAAAAAGTCAGCTGATGACTGGACACATTTCAAAAAGTTTAAGAGACAGAACAAGAAAACATGTCAGTTTAGGACTGATGGCACACTGGCCTTACCTCTCCTTGTATCCTCTCCTCATTCTTATGCAGCATGGAGAGAGCAAGAGGGATAGGATAGAGGATCAACTCAAATGGCAGTAATAAGGAAGCTTTATCTCCATCATATAAAAAGGCCATCGGTTTCTTTTTTTTTAATAATTGATCATATGCTTTTTGGGAATAAACAGGTAATGAAACACTTATGTAGAATGACAAATGTTTAACACTTAGCTTAAACCCTAGTAGTGTGGGTAAATTGGAATGAAACAAAAGTTCTGTGTTATTATAAATATGTAACCTGGTTAATTTTGTGTAGTAGAAACTCAAGTAAAGTGTCTGTAAACTGTAAGCCTAAATTGGTAAATTTCAGGYAACTTCCAGATTAAGAAGATATTGCTTTGCACAAAAAAGTGGATAAAACTCACCCCTGAATAGTTGGATGAAGCGTTGGATGCCAAAGAGAGAACAGAGCCATGCACTAAAAAAAAGAAAAAAAATTAGTTGAATCATTTTAAGAACAAGCAATTGTGTTTTACAAGGATGTTTTCCCACCAAGACATACAGTGGGGTACGAAAGTTTGGGCAGCCTTGTTAATTTTCCTGATTTACCTTTTATTAATCATTGATTGTTTGGATAAAAAAATCAGTTAAATATATCATGTAGGGGACAAACACAGTGATGTTTGAGAAGTGAAATGAAGTTTATATGATTTACAGAAAGTGTGCAATAATTGGTTAAACAAAATTAGGCAGGTACATAAATTTGGGCACTGTTGTGATTTTATTGATTACAAAACCTTTAAAACTAATTATTGGAACTTAAATTTGGTTTGGTAAGTTCAGTGACCCTTGATGTCCATACACAGGTGACTCCAATTATGAGACAGGATYTTTAAGGGGGYCAATTGTAAGTTTTTATCCTCTWTGCATCTTCTCTGAAAAGTTGCAGCATGGSAGTCTCAAAACAACTTTCAAATGAGCTGAAAACAAAGATTGTTCACCATCATGGTTTAGGGGAAGGATAAAGAAAACTATCTCAGAGGTTTCAGCTTTCAGTCTCCACTCTGAGAAACATTGTGAGAAAATGGAGGACRACAGGCACAGTTCAAGTCAAGGCTGGAAGTGGCAGACCAAGAAAAATCTGGAATAAACAGAAGTGAAGGATGTTGAGAAGAGTCAGAGTCAACCCACAGACCAGCACCAAAGACCTACAACATCATCTTGCTGCTGATGGAGTCACTGTGCATCGTTCAATTCAGCACACTTTACACAAGGAGATGCTGTGTGTGAGAGTGATGCAGAGGAAGCCTTTTCTCCGCCCACATCACAAACAGAGCTGCTTGAGGTATGCTAAAGCYCATTTGGACAAGCCAGCTCCATTTTGGAATAAGGTGCTGTGGACTGATGAAACTAAAATAGAGTTGTTTGGGCAGAACAAGGGTCGTTATGCATGGAGGAAAAAGAACACAGCACTCCAAGAAAAACACCTGCTACCTACAYTYAAATGTGGGGGTGGTTCCATCATYCTGTGGGGCTGTGTGGCCAGTACAGSGACTGGGAATCTTGTTAAAGTTGAGAGACGCATGGATTCCAYRCAATATCYGCAGATTCTGGAGACCAATGTCCAGGAATCAGTGACAAAGCTGAAGCTGCTGAAGCC
>NW_013953802.1:52812-55931 GCF_001266775.1 Austrofundulus limnaeus
TGGGATTATCTCAGCACAAAAGCCAAATGCTAATAATAATAATAATAATATAAATATCTAAAATCACAGAGGTTTGTTAAAAAATGGTTAGCAATAGATAATTTGCAGAGAGCAGACTAAAACGTGTAAAACTTTTCTCATCCTTATAGAAACAAATAAGGATATTTTTTGTCCAATCAAAACTTTTGAAGCCTAACAAATCTTAAATCCACCTTGAACAGCAGCAAACTGATATTGCTGACTCTTGTTAAATTGTCRTCGATACGACCCTAAAGTGAACCTTAAATGTCTACTGTACAATTCAGTTTCAGTAACTTGCTAATTACAAATGAACTATCTGCTTTGAAGCCACATTCCTCTGAACTAACCCGGGAACAAACTTGCGCATAGATGGTGCAACCCAGTGCAGGTCCACAGCCTGCATTATGTGCTATGTTACACTGAAACAGAGCTCTGTTTGAGYGTGGTCCAGCTCCTCTCAGCCACCTCATCCCCTTAAAGGTGTTTATCATATGGTTCGCATCTCATACTGAATGTGTTTTCCTTTTTCCCTTTTTTTATTTATTTATTTATTTTTTTTTTACAAAAGACCACATTTTCTGAATTTCTACAAGCCCTCCATAATACTGAAGACAAAAACCTTCAATTTGTTGTCGTTTTGTTGGTTTCAGTTTGGTTTTCACTTCAAGTTGACTTGGCAAAAATCAAAAAGGGGGGTGGGGGTCGACACCAGCACCCCAGCAGCTGACAATGRTCATATACAAACAGCACACTTCTATGGGTGCCTTTTTTTATTTGTCGTCATTATACAAACTGGGCGGTGGTGGGGGGTTTGGGAGAGTTGGACGCAAATCACAGAAAGGCAGATCTAACAAATAAATCTCTTACTGTTTTAATTTGGTCCAGCCTTTTAGATAAAAGAACAGTTGGTGTTTGGTTGATGTGGGAGCCAGGCCTGGTCGAATGAGGATTTGGCCACTGTACAAAGTCTATGCAAATATGGTGAATGACGGCTCCCACGGTTATGTGTGCATCTGGTTTATTTTTATTGTTTTCTGGCTCTGAAATTGGGATGGTAGTGTAAGTGGTTGCTCTGCTTCTGGGTCACCTCTCCTCTAATCATCCCCGTCATCTTTTCCTTTATCCTTCTTGTCCTTCTTGTCCTTCTTCTTCTTTTTCTTCTTCTTGGCCTCCTCCTTCTTACCAAAGCTTATGAAATCACCTTTGTCATCCACGGGGCCCGGGTCGTGTCGGATGGAAATGATGGCTGGAGATCCAGGGATGATGAAGGCTTCAGGTGGAATCTCTCCAGGTTTCAGAGGCTGAGGGGGCATGTAGCCCTGTCCAGCGCCGTATCTGAAGTGCCAGCTGTTGCTGTTGACACCAGCACCCACTGGGGGGGACAGCTCTCCACCACCTTCTCCATCTAAGCAAACAAAACGAACAAATGAGAACATGTTAACAATAGATAAATACTCAATGGGAACTTGTGTTAATGAAGTTAAAATCAGGAGATGCATGGTTTCATATCTGTACAATTATATAAAAAGCAATCAAACTAAGTCCAAGCATTCCAAGGAAGTGCTGCTGTTCAAAAAAAATAGTCATTTAAAACAACATAAATGACAACAAATAAACAGTAAACTGTCAATGAGCAGTTTGTTCAAAATGTATATTAACTTTATCCTTAGCCACTTTCTGTTTTTTTAGAAGGGTACATCTACAACCGGTGAAACTCACATTAAATCAATGTCATATCAAACATGACAGAGTAGTTGTTTTAATTACAGAAAAATGTTAATGATGTTGACATGATTTTAACATAATTGATGAGCTGCAGCGGCTCGGTGGTCAGTCTTTTAATTTTGAGGCTGCAGGTTTGAGCTCAGGTTCGTCAGGAAAGGCATCAGGTTGAAAAACCATCGCTAAATGTTTCATGCAAGTTCACTCACTGTAGCAAAGAGAGCAGAAACACAGACAACAACATGAATTTAATATCAACAAAATAAAAAAAAATAATAACAAATGCTTAACTACGCCACTGACTGCACAGGAGATATCATCTGGTGATATTTTTGTTTACACAGCATAGAAGGCACTGCATCTTGTAAAATTAATTTATTTATATCTTATCAGCATATATCTCAAGATACATATTGCATGCATTGCATTTATTATGGAAATTTTCAGAACTGCAATGCAGTCTGCATCAGTGAAAGCAAGGTAAAAGAAAAAAATAAAGTGATGTTTAACCTGACAGTATGATTATCATTTGTTTTATTTGGGTGATAGCAGCAACATAACTCCACTCATGTAGGCGGCCAGAGACAGGGATTCAGCCTTTGATGCAAAAGCATGGGTGTGAAATGGAGAAGAGCCCAGATGGCAAGCCAAAAAAAGGGCAAAAGGGCGAGGGGGGGGGGGATGTTACAATAAATGAAATATATTGAATTAGGATCAAAAGGTCGAGCATTTTAGACTGAAAAAAGGGGCGTTAGATGAGATGAAGAGCGAGCGAGAGAGGATGAGAGTGAGGCAGTAAGAAGGATGGGGGTGGGCGGGTTTTTCAGACACGGTGCTCTCAGGCCCACACCAGTTCCCTTTGCACTGACCTACTTTCAGTCTGGATTTTATTTAGATCAAACATGAGCGTTCGCAAAAAGCCTTGTCTGTTTTTTTTTTCCTCTCTTTTGTAGGCTATTTATGAGATTGCTCGAGTGCTGGAATGGTTTTAACTAACGTCCCTTTGGGACAAACACTATTTTAAAAATTTGCTATGCCTGTACGCACGTTGTCTCATTAATTCCCTACAGCGAGCTCACCGAGCAGGAGACTGAAGCCCGTGCACTGACTACAACAGGAGTAGATGAAATGGACACTAATGTGCTAGTTGCCTAATAGTTTTGCATTGCTGCCACATTTAATCATTCCAATGAAAACCTGGGCTCATAACATAGACAAAAAACAAATAATTACAAAAATAATCATATTTGCTCAAAAACACAATGATGAAAACATCTACTGAGTTTAGTTTAAAAATAATAAAAAGACAATGTGTTATTTAATAACGTGGCAACAAATTCAATATTTAATGACTACAAGAAAAAAACATAAAAATC
>NW_013953803.1:0-1574 GCF_001266775.1 Austrofundulus limnaeus
AGATAAGTGCCTGAAACTCTCTTATTTATACTGCAAACAATATAGTGCATTTTAGGCAAACATGGCAGATGTGTTCAAAATTAAGAAATGACAGCAGTTTACACAGTTTTGTTTCAAATTGTCAAATTATAAGGTTCAGAAGGGTTTCAAAAGGCTGAGGAAAAACATGTTTAAGCTAAGCAGGTGTGAATGAACANAAATAAATAAATAAAAAGTATGCACATCACCTGCAGCTCAACCAGGGAGTGCAGCAACGTCTCCACCGTTATTAAAACCTGTTGCAGGTCCATTCTGAGCGCTCAGAAGCTGTTTATGTTTATCACTAGCCTGGTCCTTGCCTTCCTACGCAGCTCCGCTCAATTCTAGTTTCCCTTCACTGCTCCGTCTGGGACTTCTCCCATTGACAAGGATTTCGCTGGCAGATTATTAGCCGGGCCAATCAGAGAACAGAACGTCAATTTTCTGCGCAGTGTCTGCTTGTAGTTTATTTTACCTGGGCCAATCAGCAAACAGGAGGAGTTTTGAATGACGTCGATGTTCTGTGCAGTGTCTGTTAGTTAGTTTAGCATACAGCAGTGGAGGAAGAGAATGAAGCCAGTCCGTGCTGATAAGGCTTCCAAATAAATTTAAATTTGTCTGACAAAGCAGCAGCTCTCATTTACATTCATCTCGGTATATTTCTCCTCTCAGTAGGGTTGTTTACAGCACACGCGATTTCCAGTTAGCTTCTTAGCTTAGTCTCATTCACACAGACAATACACACATGCCTCAGCAGAGGCCACGCCTCTTGCAAGAAATCGCTTCTCTATGCAGCAAGTCCAGACCCTCATACGAAGGAAAGTGAAGGACAAGGGTCTGGTTCAAACCAGGCTAGTTCATCACGGAAGTAGAACTTTTTTTCTGTGGTTTTTTTTAGGGAAAGTTAACAACTGCGCATGTCAGTGCTTCTATTCTGAATACAAGCCTGGTGCATGTAAACACTCGTCATGACTGGATTGTGCCCATGTAAACAATACATTCGGATTATTTAATCGGAATACATTTTAATTCGATCAAAAAATTTTGCCCATGTAAACGTAGTGACTGTTTATAGTGGGGGTGGTGCACTGCTGACCTTAACTCTGGAAGTTTGGGTCAGTGTGCAGAATATTTCAAAAACTTCCTCATTACACCAGCGTATCTTGAGGAAGCAGAGCCTGGGGACCCTGGGTCGGACTCTCAATTCTCTGTTGCCGAGGTCACCAAAGCGGTTAAAAAGCTCTTCTGTGGCAAGGCTCTGGACGTGGATAAGATCTGACCAGAGATCCTTAGAGCTAGGTTTATGGTTGACGCGTCGTGGTGGGCGAGAGGGTGTGCGCACCATAGGTGACGCAATACACGACGCGCAGGGACGGGGACGGCAGATATATCTGTCAGTCATTACAGAAAACCTGATGGATTTTAAGAGTTCAACCAAAACACAACAGTGTTTTTCCCATGCACACAAGACTTTCATTTACACATCATTAAGTTTGCTTGTATTTTAAGCTAATGGCCAGGATACTTGCGCATTATTAAAATATTTAAGGTTATTC
>NW_013953803.1:2239-7537 GCF_001266775.1 Austrofundulus limnaeus
TGTGTGTGTGTGTGTGTGTGTGTGTGTGTGTGTGTGTGTGTGTGTGTGTGTGTGTGTGTGTGTGTTGTCTTATAGGTGGTTAAACAGGTGAAACTCTTTGAATGGCCCTGTGGAGCCAGCAGTCTGGACCAGTGAGGGCCAGCACCTGCAGAAGACACACCATCCTGCATGCTGCTGCACAGAGACCGAGGTTTGAAATAGTTGTTGGAGATTTGTGAATCTGCACCATCGTAAGTCACTTTTTTGTAATAGTATAAGTGAGAGAGTTTTATATTGTGTGGTTTGACTTTGAAAAAAGGGCGGTACTCTTGTTGTAGCCATGTTGACCCTGATTGACAGTTTTTTGTTTTGTTTTTCCTCCCCTGTATGGAGAGAAAGAGAGGAGAGTTCTTTGAATAAATGGAGACGAGTTCCCATGCTCCAAAGTTATTTAAGTCTGTGGTCCTCTCAGTGTTCAGGTTTCCAGCCCTCATAGCTCGCACATTACAGGGAGTACTAATTGAAGGAGGTAAAAAAATTATCCTTTTTGGTCGAGCATCACTTTTCTGTTTCTCTGTCAGGAGTTAAGTAAGGATTTTATCTTTTCTTATTTTGAAGGTAAATATATGGTTAAGTAGATGGTTTTGTTTGACAAAACTTTAAATTAAATACAACTAGCAACACATTAAGTTCTGTTTTATTTACTTTAAAGAAGTGAGGAGTAGGGAGATGAAAAATTATGTTTTTTGATACTGAGACTGGTCGAGTAGCTCTCGGCAAACTGCCGACTTCAAAAGTAGCTCTTGGTTCAAAAAAGGTTGGGCACCCCTGCCATAATGCATTGCGGCCCGCCCGGAGATTTTTTTAAGCTAGTAATGGCGAACGAAGCGAGAGAAAAGAATACATTTTAAATAAAAAAGTATGGCGATATAAAAATTAAAAAATTTTAGAGGTTGTAATTCTTGTACTTTTATTATTTGTATAGACATGTTTTTAAATATTATTTTTGTCATTAAAAAATGTGAAATAAACATGCACCCACAGCAGGTCAATTAGTTATTCAATTGTTACCTTTAAGTTAATTATATTGTTTTGTGATATTAATAATGCTAATATATTGATATTTTTTTATTTTTGATCGATTTTTGCTTCTGTTTAGCGTCGTCACAATTGCTAGGTGTCATGACGTACGCTGGGGTGGAGGGGAGGCTAGACCATCCAAATTCACAGCCTCTTTTTTTCCGGTCTTCCCGGTCTACCAAGGACCCGGCTCACCTCGACCGGGTATTCTGGGTCCTCCGGAGGACCCGGCCTGTTGTTTTGGACACAGTTCTTGTTCCTTCAAACCGGTTCTAGATTTAGGTGTTACAAACATCCATATCCCCTTGAAATTGTAACTTTATCTCTAAACAAAATGTAATTGGATGTTTAGAGATAATATGTTTTTGTGCTATAAAACTTCACTGTTGGTATGGTGTTTTTGGGCTGATGTGCAGTGCCATTTGACCTCCAAACATGATGTGTRTTCTGGCATCCAAACAGTTCAATGTTGRTCTCATCTGACCAGACTAYATTCTCCCAGTATTTCACCGGCTTGTYTAAATGTTGTGCAGCAAACTTTAAAGGAGCTTCAACATGCTGTTTCTTCAGCAGTGGAGTCTTGCGTGGTGAGCGTGCATACAGGCCATGGTGGTTCAGTGCAATACTAATTGCTTTCTTTGAGACAAACGTACCTGCTAATTCCAGGTCTTTCTGAAGCTCTCCACAAGTGGTCCTTGGCTCTTGGACAACTCTTCTGATAATTCTTTTCACTCCTCTGTCAGAAATCTTGTGAGGAGCACCTGGTCGTGGTCAGTTTATGGTGAAATGATGTTCTTTCCACTTCTGAATTATGGCTCCAACAGTGCTCAATGGAACCTTCAGAAATTTAGACATTCTTCTGTAACCGATGCCATCATTGTGCTTTGCAACAATACGGTTGAGAAGGTCTTGAGAGAGCTCTTTACTTTTACCCATCATCAGATGKTTCTTGTGTGATACCTGGCCATCATTTGGGACTGAACCAGCTGATATTAACTTGCAATGACAAGGGGCAGGCTTGCTTTCTGATTACTGAGAGTTCAGCTGGTGTCTTGGCTTTCCATGCCTTTTTACACCTCCCCTTCTTCATGTGTTCAATACCTTTTCCCTGTCCCATTCCACATAATAAAGAGTGATTTAATTAGCAAGGATCTCTTTTATTTTGGATAAACATTTCAAAAATGAATGGACACAAAAAGTAACTCTCAGTCAGTGAATGTTGATTTGAAACTTAATATGCGATCATTTATTTTACAAATCATACAAATTTAACTAGAGTACACCTGATTGTGAACGATTAATTTCATATAAAAGTTTTGGGACCAACAATAACAAGCTTTTATCTTCTTAAATGTTAACCACACTTAAATAGAAACACAAACGTCAGATTAGATTTTAAACACCAGACTTTTGAGGCTGTTTATCTTAGGAGTTGGCAAGACAAGGTTAAGAAAAATGTTGAAGAAAGATGTTAGCTTTCCTATACTTTATCTTAAATAACGTGGGTTTAACCAGAAGGGCGAAGCGTTCTGTGCTCAGCTTTGGTCAGACCTCAACGTCACACACAGCCAGATTTTACCTTGAGACGATGTTCTGTCACCTGCCAGGTAGATGGGGGCGCTGCTGGCGAATCTGTCTTTAGACCGTCGAACAGGAGACCCCAAGGCGTGCTCTTTGACTCGTTCACGTCCACGTCGGCCGTAACCAGAAGACAAGGCCTCGACTGGAACCCAGGTTTTAAATAAAACTTCCGTCTGGAGAGTTTCTGAAGGTGGATAAACCAGGTGTTGGTCTCCCACACTGTGAGGTTTCCCCGTTGGYGTGAAGGGGCCAAACCTGACACAGTTTTCAGCTTTTGATTTCCCGGAGAGAATCTAGCTGTCACAGTGACTGGCGGTGGTCAGTCACCTTTTTCTCACTCTCTTTCTTTTCTCTGTGGTGGACGGGCGGAAACTGTTAGTTTCTAAAAGCTTAGAGAATCTATGGTCCGCCTTCCAGAAGGTTAGATTAGAAAAATAAATTATCAACGAAAGTGTTAGTTTCAGAACTCGCTGTGCCCTCCTGAAACTAAAACAAAGATTATTGCTGCTGCTGTGTGGTTCAGAACAAAACATTTCATGACCCATTTAATTATCTGATGAGCACTTATTTAAAACATAACTGAAAGAAAAATGAATTGCTTCAAGTTCAAAAACATTTTCAAATATGATTCAGACAAGTAAAACATTGATATTTCATCAACTTAAACCATAAAGATTATTTTAGTTAAATAAGAATTTTTCCCACAGAAAAACCATACATAGCTGAAATCATACTGAGGGAGGAAAGAGATCTGTCCTCTCTTCTCCTGTAACTTTGATAAACATTCTCTGATTATCAAAATGCGTAATACTTTCAGTTAAGAGAACACTAAATCAAATAAGAGAAGATGCCTCTGTCTTTATCTGATTTAGAAGGAAAGTGGCCTGGGGTGGCCTAAATACAGTTCTAAGTGGAACAGAGTTTTTGTCCATTCGAAGGCTCATCAGAGGACTGAGAGTCCAAGATAGTTCCTTGATAATTTGGCTTGAGGTGACCCCTACACCTGCACGATCAGAAATGATTTCTAATGTCATAAAAATAATAAATTTAATATAATGTGAGTGGGAAAAAAATCCTAAGTAAGAATAAGAATAAAATATGTGTGTCGGTGTGTGTGCGTGCGCGCACGCTGCTATGTTGCGCAACTGGCTCATCCATCCTTTCTGAGTCTGAAAATATTAACTTTGCGCACAAGTTTATTATTATAATTACTGTAAACACAGAGGAACTTAAATGTTTGGTAGAACATAGATCTTTGTTTATTTCATAGCTGGTATTAAGAAATGAATCTCTGCGTTTCAGTGGGGAGTTCACATGACGTGACGTGATGTTGGAGAGTCCTCACAAATGCTGCGAGCGGGTGCGTGCGCGCCGCAGCCTTTGCGCACAGCCAGACTGTGCGCAGTCTGTTTGTCTGTCAAGCTTTTGCTCTCCTACTTACAGCATTTTCACAAGTTGTAAATTGTCCTTCCACGTGTCATTCTGGAGAAATCTACAACAACGTAAACGCCAAGTATGAAACACCTCCACTGCCGGTGAAGGTGCACGCGTTCCAGAGCGTGACTATAACTCAGCCTTTAGAATCATATGGATGAAACAATTCCATTGGGAATCATTCGTCTTTGGGTGGACTGGACTGGCACAGTCCCGATCGGTCTGCCAGCTCCCTTTGGAAAGCTCCTGTGGAACCCCAGTTTGCTGCACGTGCACGTGCATGCGCACCGGATCCTCGCTGCGTCGCGCTCCAGAATGCAGCACTGCCAAACTGAAAAAGGATTTTTCCTCAAAACAGCTGATGAGCCAGTCGGCATCATGGATCAGAAAATTCTATCTGTTTATAAATAAATTCTCTGCGTGCTATACTATTTATTATATCCTCCAGTAAGGCTGAATCAGATGATATTAAATGTATTTTTGGCACAGCTTTGCGCGTCTTTTATCTAACTGCGTTCATGTGGATGTAATAATTGTTAATCATGTGTGTTTGGTGTGAACAATAATCATTTTCACATCATGAACAGTTTCTCAGAATCACCTCTAAGTGTCGCCAATGGAACCAAACCACAGAAATGTGAGTACGCCAGCCCTGGAGTTGTCGTGGGGCTGTGCACATTTCCACATTCAGTTGAGTTTTGATACATTTGGAGTTTTGCGTGGAAAATGGCGTATGCAAGGTTTTTGTGCGTACGCACCATTGATACATGAGGCCCCAGAAGTGTACCTTCTGTTTAAAATAATAAATAGATACTTAAAGCACATATTTACTAASGTTTCAACAACTACAAGTGCCAGTAACTAAGATTAATCACAAAGGGATGATATCACTGGAAGAGTATCCAGTCAGGACTGGGTATCAAACCCGCGTCCAGCAGGCTGTATTCCGCACTATCATGGATGGTTATGTCATCTCATGGATGCAGTCCTTGGTCTGGCACTCTACCCATTGCCCTACATTGGGCCTGCAACAATGGTCTACTTTATCGAAGGTCATGAGCATTTTCTCTAAAATTAACCTTACTGGCTTAATGCCTCATATTAATGTTGCAGCTTGAAGACATCAGTCGACGAATGGAGTAGTTTTTATCCAAACATTTATTTTCTTTTAACTCCACACAATATAAACTGGCTCCACACACTCACGGTGCTTCTGCTGCGGTC
>NW_013953803.1:10882-21545 GCF_001266775.1 Austrofundulus limnaeus
ATTAGGTATCATGTACAATCTTCATAAAACAGAGAATGAAACCAGAGGAAAATATGTGTCTGCTGTGATTTGAGGCTTTATGAGGAGGGCTGGTAAGAAGGTTTGAGCCAGCAGGCGTTACAGTGTGACTGACTGCTGGAGTCAGTGAGGAGGAGGTGCAGTAACATTACTCTCACTGTGACAGATGTGCGTTTTGGCTTGGTGGTGGCATGACATTAAATTGCTCTTAATCATTTTCCTATTTCCTGAGCTGACTTGTGTGTCTGTCTCTGGTGTCTTTTCACAGGGAGCATTGCGTTGATAGATGCACGCCTCCGTGTGATTTCATAAAAGACAGCTTTTGAGTTCCTTTCTTTTATACTTTGGCTTTTTTTATTCTGTCCTGCATTTTTCATTCCAATATTTTTTTATCAGTTTTTCATTTTACTTTTCTATCGTTTTTACTCCCAAGTCTAAAGACCTAATTAATTATCTTTGGCAAAATACTTATTTCTTTACGTTTTTTTAATGTCTCTTTTGTACTCTTCTTTTTATAATCCATATTCTCTCCTTTTTTAACCCTACTCCTTTTGGTTAATCTTCATTCCTTTTCCACTCAAAAAAGCATTAGTTAAACTGAACATTTTAAAGCTTTCAATAACTGTTGTACAGTGGCAGATCTACAGATTTTTTTAGAGTGGCAAAGGTTTGGCATGACGTTGCAGCAGGATGTTAAAATTTTGTTGTAGAAATAGTTTACTTTTAGACTAAAATATGCATTCACATTATTTGTCTACAAAAAACATGGAATTACATATCAAAAAATAACTGAGTTCAGTTTGTTTACAACTTAATTTTTACCGAGGTTCTCCTTTGTTGGTGATGGGAGGATGAGCAGCTGCTGAATTCTCGCAAGAATATAATAATATAATATCGCGAGAATGTAAGAAAATTTGTATTCAATAAACTGAAGTCTATATTAGACACACAATTGTTAAATAAAATGATTTGTAGAAGGAATTAAACCATACAACACCAGAATTTTGGATCTGAGTGAGGTTTATTGTCACTCAAGCTGACAGGAAACCAACACTGCCGGAAAACCAAGAAGTTCATGTATTTATACACCTTCTTCAATGCCTGCGTTCGCCCCCTACTGACCTATGGCTGAATCACAGGCATTCAGACAAAATCCTCAGCTAATGTCATCACGTTTGATTATGTGTTGTCACATATTTCTGACATGTAACTGAACTTATTTCAATCAAAACATAATAGATTAAACACTGTCAACATTATAAAAAGGAAAACCTAAGAATATAGTGTTGTGCTTTTAACAACAGTACTAACCTCTAATAACTTTAAATTTCTTCAATCCCCCTGTTCACATGACCAAATCATGTGAACAAAAATAAGAAATTTATAATAATCTATATGTTCGCATTAAGGCACAAATATGTATGCAAATTACCCTAAACGATACAGCACTACGTGGAAAATTACTAACATCCCACCCCTGATAAAAAGTAATATGATCCATTTATTCCACCCAATCAAAAAATAAAATACATAAACTGAACTATTGTCAAATATCAACCAGGTCAGCTGTGTTTATTCTTTTGAGGCCAGAGGTTCCAGAACATGGCCTACGGTCGGGAACAAGTCCTCAGCACCGTTCCATCTCCCCCTGTCTTCTGTGGCAGACTGACCTGGTTACTAACAACATCCCTGCATATTAAGATTTGACCTTAGCTCATCAACAAACCATAAATGAAATTTAAACATTTTACAAAAATCATTTACCATCGACTCGTTAACCTATAAAAATCATGTCCAACTATGTGAGGGTAACTATTTCAGTGTTATCATTCTATATTTAAAAATGTCAGCTATAGACGTTGGGGCTTTTTTTCTCCACGCCATCACTCTTGGCCCTATTAGTATGGGTTGTGCGATGGTCCCAAGGATGGAATCCTCCTGTTCTCTCATCTCGTAGGCCAAAAGGTGGATGTTGCTCCAATGATATTTAAGCTACTGTATCCTATTTGTCTGGGAGACGGTCTTTGAATACACTCTTATGCCACCATAAATGCAATCGGACCACTACCCAGCCACCATTATAGACTCAAGCCTTTTTATTTTTACCATGTTTACCAACCACTGAGAAATCACTGTGCTAAACCATCTCCTCAGACCTCCTTACTACACCAAAAATTAGCCGAAGAATATACTACTTTAATGTGACACCACCCAAATGTCCAGCTAACTACTCTGCAATGATCAAGCAAATAACATAATTCAAATGCCACCTATCATCATGTCAATTTACCACAATGTACCTCCCTACTGCCACCTTCAGGCCCAACACGTGTAACTGTCTTTTAATAAAAAACCCTAGTTTGACATAAACTGTAACTAAATCTTCGACAATTGTTGTAATCCCTCTAACCATCACCAACTTAAATTATAAATCCTGAAAGGGAATGGTTACACATGCGCAGATAGTTATTGACATCACAGTTGTTCACATCAGATTGACAACATCAATCCGCTGTATTGTCCTGAAAATTAAACATAAGTTTTCACCACCTCAGTGAAACCTTGTAAATTTCCACCTGAAAGCCAAATTTGTATTACTCTAAGCTTGAGACCTGTAGGGTTTGTTATATTTTGATACAGTCAAAATTATAAAGTTAAACATTATCATACATGTTGTCTTCGCACTGGACTCAAACAGTTTTTTTCTTTCTTTCATCCAACGTCTTTGTCATATCAGTTTCACCCATCGATGTAATGACTGAGTGTACGAGTTTCACTGACTTGCCAGACACCAGRATAGTTTTAAGGTTTTTATTAAAATGTAAACAGCTGGATCTGGAAGCGAACGTCACAGGAATCAGGAGTTCTACACAGGAGAGAATTAGGTTAGTGGCTAGAACGTTCACAGGAACAGATTTAGTAGGGGATTTAGCCACTAACCTTTTTAGAGTACAGGACGTCCCAACAGTACTCTTAAAAGACTTTGAGAGTCTTGGATGAAGTCTGGTGAAAGCACTTCCGGGTTGCGRGGCTTGAGTGAGTTTACGAACTCGGGGTTTTTCCGTGAGGCAGGCTTGAGTCTTACACATGTGGTCAGAGATCCGAGACAGGTACTGAGGGCTGGACTTTACTCGTGGTCAGTGTACACAGGCGTGGGTCAGAATCCGGGAGACAGATGACTGAACAGATCCGACAGGGGAAGCAACGGGAGGTAGAGGTCCAGAGAGGAGTGCGTGGGTCAAAACCAGGAGATTAGAGTCCGATACAGTACCGTTAAGGGATGAGGCAAGGGGTGTGAATCCAGAGAGCAAAAACAAGGTCGTAACAAGGCAGGCAAGACATGACATGAGAATGCTGGACAACTACTAGGAAAAACCGTTCATAAATCTGGCACTGGTGATGTGGGAGAGTAGAGTTTAAATATTGCTGTGAACAGGTGAGAGACATGACGCTGATTGGATATTTCTGTGACGGGAGAGGTGAGACAATGAGTGAAGGCTTGGCTGTGACTTGACTTGGCAGAGAACAGGCTTAATTCACGACAGTACCCCCCTCTTAAAGTCCGGCTCCTGACGGACCTCGAGGTTGCATGGGGTGATCTCTATGGAATTGTTAGATGAGGGTCTTATCTAGGATGTGACATGCAGGGACCCAGGAACGTTCTTCAGGGCCATATCCTTCCCAGTCGACAAGGTATTGAGTCCCTCTCCCCCAGCATCGAGAACGTAAAAGGCGACGAACAGTGTACACAGGATCTCCATCAATGAATCGGGCGGGTGGAGGGGGCCTGGAGGTGGGCAAAAATCTTGAAAACTGGACAGGTTTGACCCGGGACACGTGGAACGTAGGATGTACTCTCATAGATGTGGGTAGCTTCAGCTTGACGGCCACAGGGTTAACCACCTTGGAAATGGGAAAAGGGCCGATGAAACGAGGAGCCAACTTCCTGCAGTCTACTCGCCGAGGTAAGTCTTTGGTAGACAGCCACACCTTTTGGCCTTCTTGGTAGTTAGGAGCAGGGGTTCTGTGACGGTTGGCTGTTCTTGAATAGATTGCTGTGGACTTCAGAAGCTGGGTTCTTGCCTTTCTCCAGACTCTCTGGCATCTCTGGGCAGCTTGGTAGTCAGACGGAACCACAGCATCACGTTCCTGGACGGTAAAAATTGGTGGTTGGTAGCCATAAAGCACGTAGGACGGAGACAGACCAGTAGCACTGGAAGGCAGGGAGTTCATCGCATGTTCTATTATGGGAAGATGTTTGGCCCATTTGGTGGCATCATTGCCGCATAGAATCCGCAGACGAGTCTCCATTTCTTGATTGGCTCGCTCCGACTGGCCATCAGTCTGGGGGTGAAAACCTGAAGAGAGGCTTAACTCAATAGCAAGAGAATTGCAGAATTCAGACCAGAACTTAGATATGAATTGTGGACCACGGTCAGATACAATGTCCTTGGGAATCCCATGAAGTCTAAAGACCTCTTGAATCATGATCTCACTTAGTTCTTTGGACGTGGGTAGCTTCTCTAAAGCAACGAAATGGACCATTTTCGTGAAACGATCCACAATAGTCAAAATGACCGTCTTACCCCCAGACTGTGGCAGGCCAGTAACAAAATCCATCGAGATGTGAGACCATGGGCGATATGGTATGGGAAGCGGCCTGAGAAGACCTGTTGGTCAGCGTCGAGAGGGTTTGGCCTGGGAGCATTGGATACAAGATCCAACGAATTCTCTAACGTCCTTTAACAAGGAACCCCACCAGAACTGGGACCTAACTATCTCAACTGTTTTACTTATGCCCGGATGACAAAAAAAGGGTGAAGCATGGCAGAAAGTCAGTACCTTGTTGACGAGATGTTCAGGGACATAGAGTCTGTCATCCGGGCAATCACTTGGTGGTGGATGGTTCTGGTCGGCCTCCTGGACCTCCCTCTCGACCTGGGTAATGGCAAGGCGCACATGCTCGAGCAAGATGAACTCCTCAATTCCACTGGTCTGTTCCTTTTCATGGATGTGAGAGAGAGAGTCGGGCTTGACGTTCTTGGTCCCGGGCCTGTAGGACAAAGAGAAATTGAACCTTCCAAAAAACAGAGCCCACCTGGCTTGTCGTGGATTGAGACTTTTAGCAGTTCGAAGATATTCCAGATTTTTGTGATCTGTCAGGACGATGAAAGGATGATTGGCCCCCTCCAACCARTGACGCCACTCCTCCAATGCCATCTTGACTGCAAGAAGTTCACGATCACCAGCATCATAATTGCGTTCTGCTGGGGAGAGAGATTTTGAGAAATAGGCACATGGATGTATTTTGTTGTCGTCAAACCTTTGACTAAGGATGGCCCCTAGACCAGTATCTGAAGCATCTACTTCCACAATGAACTGTTTGCTGATGTCAGGGAATTTCAAAATGGGAGCTGAAGTAAACAAAGACTTGAGTTTGAGAAAGGCTTGGTTAGCATTATTGTTCCATACAAAAGAGTTCYTGATGGATGTGAGTGAATGTAATGGAGAGGCCACAGAGCTGTAGTTGCGGATGAATTTTCTGTAGAAATTTGCAAAACCGAGAAACCTCTGCATTTGCTTACGTGTCTGGGGAACCGGCCACTCCAGAACAGCCGAAACCTTGGAGGGGTCCATCGAGATCTGGCCTGGCGTGATGTTGAATCCCAGGAAGGTGGTGTTGGTGGTGTGGAACTCACATTTCTCAGCYTTCACAAAAAGATTGTTTTGAAGGAGCCTGAGAAGAACAGCGTGAACATGGTGGATATGGGATTCGAGATCTTTAGAGAAAATGAGAATATCATCAAGATATACAAAGACATTGACATGAAATCTCTTAGGACATCATTACTAGTGCTTGAAAAACGGCAGGCGCATTGGTGAGTCCGAATGGCATGACCAGGTATTCGTAATGACCAGATGGTGTGTTGAAAGCTGTTTTCCACTCATCCCCCTCACGAATCCTGACCAGATGGTAGGCGTTACGAAGGTCCAGTTTAGTGAACACCTTCGCTCCTTGGATCAGATCAAAAGCTGAGGTCATTAATGGCAATGGGTATTTGTTTTAAACTGTGAAATCATTCAGACCACGATAATCAATACAAGGACGAAGAGAACCATCCTTCTTGCCCACAAAGAAAAATCCTGCACCGGCAGGAGAGGATGAGGGACGRATGATACCTGCTTTGAGGGACTCCGAGATGTATTTGTGCATGGMCTCACTTTCGGGTTGAGCTAGAGGATATAAACGACCTCTAGGAGGAGAAGTACCTGGGAGTAAGTCAATGGCACAATCATATGGTCTGTGGGGAGGTAAGGATGAAGCTTTAGACTGACTAAATACTTGAGCTAAATTGTGATACTCAATAGGGACGTTAGACAGATCAGGGAGAGTCTCCTTTATTTTGTTAGGGTAGACATAACATTAGCAGATTTTAGGCAATGAGATAAACATTGATCGGACCAGTTCAGAATGTTGTTATTTCTCCAGTCAATATGTGGATTGTGTTTTCTTAGCCAGGTAGCACCCAAAACAATGGGGAGATCAGGAGAACAGATGGTTAAAATTTTTAATGACTCCACATTGTTCCCACAGATGGATAACTGGACCTCCTGAGTTTGCATACTGTTCTTATTTAGGGTATGTCCATCAAGTGCCAAAACATTACGGGGTTTAGTTGTGGGATGCATCTGCACACCAAGAGAAACAGCAAAGTCAAAATCAATGAACTCAGTGTCAGCACCAGAGTCAATGAAAGGTTTGATAAAGAATTCTTTACCGTTAGCTTGAAGTATGGTGTTGATTTGTGGGAGACAAGGTTCGTGGGAGGAAGCTGCAGATCTGAATCCATGAGCCTTGGATCCCTGTGGTTTGTGTTTAATAGGACAGTTGGAAACTTGGTGTCCAGARCCACCGCAGTAAAAACACAGACCCTCCTGGCTCCTTCTAAGACGTTCACTCTGAGATAACTTAGATCGTCCGATTTGCATGGGCTCCTCTGGGGCTTGGTGAGTAGCAGGAACACTCCGGGCCACAAATGGCTCAGAAGACCTAGAGGGGACATGAGTGGGACTAGTGTTGTGGTGCTGCCTCACCTTTCTTTGTCGCTCATACAGCCTCAGATCAATCCGGGTTGCCAGATCTTCTAGTTCTCTGAGAGATGATGGCAGATCCCTAGTAGCCAGTTCATCCTTGATGTTATCATTGAGAGCTTGCCAAAACATGTCTAGTAGAGCCTCTTCATTCCATTTACTATCTGCAGCAATGGTGTGAAAATCAATGATTAAATCTGTGACTCTTCTCTTACCTTGTCTTAGATTTAATAAGCCTCTGGTTGCCTCTTTCTGGGGAAGTAAAGGGCTGAAAACTCTGGTTAGTTCGGCAGCAAAATCCTTGTATCTATAGCAAATCAACGAGTCTCTTTGCCATTCAGCTGTGCCCCATAATTTAGCACGACCAGACAATAATGCAATCACATATGCCACCTTGGAACGCTCTGAAGGAAAGGCTGTGGGTTGCATCTCAAACTGTATCTCACATTGGGTTAAGAACGGGCGGCACTGGTTCCCCATCAAACTTCTCAGGTGGAGAAAGTTTGGGCTCACTGTAGGGCTTAGACATGACGTTGGGTTGTGAAGGCCTTGTTTGTCCAGCAGATGGTGCCAGAGTATCACTCCTGAAAACTAGAGAGAATTAGGTTAGTGGCTAGAACGTTCACAGGAACAGATTTAGTAGGGGATTTAGCCACTAACCTTTTTAGAGTACAGGACGTCCCAAAAGTACTCTTAAAAGACTTTGAGAGTCTTGGATGAAGTCCGGTGAAAGCACTTCCGGGTTGCGAGGCTTGAGTGAGTTTACGAACTTGAGGTTTTTCCGTGAGGCAGGCTTGGGTCTTACACATGTGGTCAGAGATCCGAGACAGGTACTGAGGGCTGGACTTTACTCGTGGTCGGTGTACACAGGCGTGGGTCAGAATCCGGGAGACAGATGACTGAACAGATCCGACAGGGGAAGCGACGGGAGGTAGAGGTCCAGAGAGGAGTGTGTGGGTCAAAACCAGGAGATCAGAGTCCGATACAGTACCGTTAAGGGATGAGGMAAGGGGCGTGAATCCAGAGAGCAAAAACAAGGTYRTAACGAGGCAGGCAAGACGTGACATGAGAATGCTGGACAACTACTAGGAAAAACCGTTCATAAATCTGGCACTGGTGATGTGGGAGAGTGGAGTTTAAATACTGCTGCGAACAGGTGAGTGACATGACGCTGATTGGATATTTCTGTGACGGGAGAGGTGAGACAATGAGTGAAGGCTTGGCTGTGACTTGACTTGGCAGAGAACAGGCTTAACTCATGACAATTGAGGCTTGTTATGACCTGTAAAAACCTTGCTCTGAATGATCTATTCCCAGAGCAAAGATGAAACAGAATCACCACCCCTTTCACTGGAATTGAACTGATATATCTTCCTGCTGTGTGACCTTTTAATTGATCTTTTGAGCATATAACAAATTTGTTATATACCTACTACACATCTTAAAAACCTTTAATTCTCCAGTTGTATTCTGGGAGAGAGGAAGTCATCATTTTACCAGTATTCAGTTAAACATTCTCCTTCCCCTTTTTCAGGTTAGTTTCTCAGATTGGCCAAAATCTCACTTAGTTCCTGTAAAACAAAAAGTTACCAATATTATAATCACATTCAAAAACAACAATAAACCCATTCCAATTAATTACTCCCCCTTTAAGATCTGGATAAAAATACGTATCAGATGTTGTGATCCCTTTCGTAATTTTCCGTTTGTCATAAGTTTTATGAATTTGTGCTGTAGCAAATCCAATTACAGCTATCATACCAGTTTGAAACATCAATCTCATTTAAGGTTTATTAGTGCTTATTCGTCCTTTTGACCAATATAGGGTCTCTACCCTAACTAAAGAAGCCATATCCACACAAAGATTAATTATACAACCCCAGCCTTTGTAAGGCCCTGGGCTCACCTCACAAAAACCCAAACAAAGCCGAACCACTCTGCTCAGAAGCAGAGTTCAACACCATGCGACAGCCTCGTCAAACCTATATTACAGACCAATGCTGCACCTACAATAAACATTTTCAATATTTATACCTTAACCCATCAGAACAAACATCCTAATACAACCACCTCTTCTTCTGTGATATTTAATTGGCAGAAAGTGTTTTTTCTCATGTTACACCCTTCACCTCAGACCCTCCTTCTGTCTGAGGCCTTTATCTGTTCGGACCCTCCCCAGTATAATTTATTTTGACTCCATTTTTATTAGCCAGAAAACCCTTTTAATTTAGCGAGTACACACTACACTCAAAAATAGCTTCTCATCGCAACTTTCAATCGGAGTACACAATTTTTCTCAGTCATTTAGCCCGTAAATAAACATTTACCTGGGTACTATCCATGTTTAACTCCTTCACTGCTGAGAAGAACCCATTGTCCTTAGGTTTATGTTTAAAATGTGAATGCTCTTACCTCAGTAAATCAGCACAACTCAGGTAAAGTGTGAATTACTATGTGTCTGTGCACTCCAAGGTTAGTCCACCAGCAAGCTATGGTACTTCAGAATCATCCTCTCTGTTCTCCTGTGTCAACCTTGTCAAGTCAGTCATTGTAGAGGCAGTATTATAACCCGCAGTTACAGTCCAATCTCCTAATTGGGTTGTGAAGCTAAAGTCCATAACAAAACCTACTGTAGTCCATTTACCCACACAAATTAAATCCATCATTACCCATGTTCTGCAACAAGAAACCAAACTCACAAAGTCACCTGAAAGCAAAAGATAAACCAAACGGATTAAGCACAAAATCTCATCGTTACACCCAATTTATAACTTCTATGTAGAAACGTTAAATACCATCTTGTCTTTCACCAACATCCACAATATATATTCTCATGTCACCCATTACAGTATAGTAACTATCACACTGTCTTACATTTTCCACAGTCTGCAAATCGCTAATTTACAAAGCTACCATAAATGAGAAAACAAGCTTCTTCCATCCCTGAATGCTGTCTCAAGGTCAAACACAGATGTTCTTGTGAGCTCTAGGCTTGATTAATGTAATCCCTCACACATCAGTAGTAATCAGTCCGCCATCTCGTTTACAACTTGTACAAAACCCTGCTGCCCATTTATGAACTAGTTTTGTGGTGTTATGAACTAACACCACGCCTGTCTTTCATCTTTAAGCTATTAGCTGTTGTCATGGCAATATTTATTTAACCAAGACAGAAATACTGTATGTGGTCAAAGAATGAAGGTACTCTGTGAGATGATCAGTCAAGTTGTATTGCAACAACAGGAAATAAAGAGAACAACCTGCAATGTCTATGTGCCTCTGCCTCTCTCTCTCACACTCCACTCTTTTTCCATTTCAGATCTTCCTCCAACCTCACTGTGTTCCAAGCTAAAATTAAGACCTATTTATTTACAAAGGCTTTTGTTATTTGACTTCTAGCATTTTATAACTTGCATTTACCTTATTTTATTGTAGTCCTGCTTTTAACTTATACTCAAATACCGTATTTTGACGTGTTGCCTTAGCTTTGTCGACTGAAGCACTTTCGTTAATGCAGGTTCTTTTTTGGACAGAGCAATACACCTAAATTTTG
>NW_013953803.1:24143-29504 GCF_001266775.1 Austrofundulus limnaeus
ATTTAATGTCCTGTAAATTTTTTGTAAGCAACTGTGCTTCATACAAATCTGTCCTCAACTATCCTTTGGTGCAGTGACCAAGGTATCATCCATCCGTTTACTGTATCCCTGCCTGCCATGGTAGTCATTTTCCTATCACCAATTCTTTATCAACAATCACAAAAGTGTTTGTTCTGTTTGTAATAAGTGTCACTCTGTTTTGTCACCTTTGCTAAAATGGTCACTGCCGTCTGGATCCTGTCTGAAGGGAAACCGTCAGGTCAACCTGTTCTTTTCTGCACGTGAAGCTGGGTTCAAAAGGTCACCAGTTCAACTCCCCAGATCAACCAGCCTCACTCCAGGCCCTCGAGCAAGGTCCCCCTTGGCTGGTCCCAAGCGGCTCCGATCGTATAGTTATGCCTCAAAAGAAGCTCTCTGCATGGAGACAGTCGGACTACAAGCCACTCGGAGGTCTTCTCCAGCAGTTCTCAGATGTTGATTATCTGATCAGGGTCATCATCAAATCATCTGGCAAGACTAATGCTGTACTTCAATGGGGCTCGTGCAGTCTGGAGCATGATAAACAAAGCAGTCCCATCCAAAATTGTGAATACAGGAACTTTCATTTAGACCAAGGATGAGGTTTCTCCAGTATGTTGAAAAATTTGAGTAGGACAAACAGAATATTACTACTAGCTGCTGCTTTTGTTCTGCTGCTAAAACAGTGCAAAAAACATTGACTGCAGCTGCTGGAAATACTTCTTTATGTAAAGGGAGCGCCCAAAAGTTTCCACTCTGAGACCTGGATTCAATAATTTCCAGTGGCAGTGACTTGGATCATTGTTAAATGTTACAGTTTTACTGAAAATTGACTGTGTAAATGGTCCCTGTTACGTCCCCATTGGCTGTCTAGGAGCTGGGGACGCAGCAAATAAAAGAAACTGGGCAATGAAGGAACATAACTCAGGAGGATCAAAATAAAGAATGCTTTATTCAGAGAAAATAAGATAACCTGTAATGGAAGAAAGAACCTGAAAGGAAAAATGGGAGCATTATCAATAATTGGAATCTTGGGAGTAAAATAATCCACCAACTCCTATAAAAAAAAGGGTGCCTGGACCCACAGGGTCAAAGGCTCATGTGGCTCAGCCACCAACTAAAGAAGAGCAGACAAAACTCTGTACACTAAACACACTAACCCCTTTCAAACACCAAATGGTCACAAAACTCACCCTACAGGATGGGGAACCAGCTCACCAGAACCTCAGGTACCTGCAGCAGCCCACCAGTACTCAACAAAACACCAGCAGACAATCACCAGCAGCTCACAAGCTGCCCCAAATGGCCATAGGCATCGAGTTCAGCTTCACACTAGGCCTTATACTCTGCTCATCAGAGGGCAGAGTGAAACCATCTGCACCTGCTTAACCTGCATGAGCTCAGCAACAGCAAATCAAAGGGGAGAAAAATTCATGCAGACACCACTGCATGTAACAGTCCCTAATGTTTAGTTGGAAAAATGCAAAGTCTGTTGTTTGGAGTCTTCTTCCAATGGATCGATGAAACAGGAAAACCTTTTAACACCCCGCCACTGGATTTATCAAGTGTAGTTTTTTTGGAAAAGCCTAGCACTGATGTAAACTGAGCATATTCACTATGTATGACTGCAGCCAATAGATTTTTTGCTCGTGTGTAAGTACATAAACAACAGTCAAATAAACAACAGTAATTACAATGTACAGTACATGTAATAGTTAAATTGAAGGTTATCCAATGTAAATCAACATGTTATCTAGGGACTAAACCAGATGTCATCATAGTGAATAGTGACGTTACAGCTTTTATTTTGATGGTTGCATCCAACGGCAGGATGGGTGTCTTCGTGTCACAAGAGATAAAGCTTTTATTTTGTTATGAAACTTCTGGGACTATAATGGCAATATTTTATTGGAGAAGTGTTGTCAATGAATTCTTGAGCTGTATAGGGAAGATGGCGAGGATTTTGACAAAAATAAGGAAGATAAGCAAATTCACAGAGAACTGGAGAAAAGAAGTAAAATATGGTTAGCATGAATTCTAATATTAAAACGTGATGGGAACAGAAACTAAGATAGACACCGAGGCAACACATCTGTGGTAAAACACAATTCTTAGTTGTACTCAGGTTTTGGGACTTCAGTACAGACAAAAATAACAAGAACAAGTCTCAAATACAGACAAAAACATACTTAACATGCACAGCGGTTTTGTACTTGAGCCTGAAATTTCAGCTCACATGCATGTGTCATTGAAATACAAAAATGGCTGTTAATATTTAAACTTAAGTCCATCCATCTACGTATGTGAATCCCTCTTTTATTGTCCTCATGACTCCTCATTTTAAATCTTCTGTAATACAATTATTTCCTCCTACAGTTTACTCAATCTATGCATTCTAACTTCTGTTCCTTTTCCATGAAGCATTCATCCTTTTTTTTGATCTTCATTTTTTAGATTTACCTTGAGCTTAACAGTGGGGAGGCAATGATCTGAGGACGAGTAGAGCTTTGAATGATGGAGAGAGGGGTTTGTTCCTGCCAGGGAGGGGAGAAGGCCTCACATCATAGTGAAAAGGGTGAAAAGCAGTGGGGGACAGAAACAAGAGACAGAAAACAGGTGATGTCAGTTTAATATGGGTGGAAAAGGACAGATCTCCTTGTATGAGGAGCTGTTGAAAGATGGGGGAAGAATGTGGAGGAGGAGATATAAAGGAGAGATGAAGGAGGAGAGGATAGTCTGTCTGTTCCTGTCCCTGTGACAGTTGATTAACTAACCTTGTCAAATCAGGATAAAGTGTGTGTATGGGTGTGTGTGCAAGACATTAGTCTCGTTTCTCCGTGACTGTATCATTCACCTTGTCTCCTGCACTCATACAAAATCAAACACACTCTCAGTGACCTTTAGAGCTGCTGCTGACAACATGCTAAATGTTAGTTTAGACTTAGATATTCAAGAACCTACCAAAAAATTTCATGTTTCATCATATTTTGGATGCATGGGAAAGAAGCAACACTTCCATGCATCTAGCGGAACACGGAACCCTATTGTATCCGTTCCATTTTGTCATAGTTAGGTTTTTGTTCTGTTTAGTTTTTGTTTCTTGTGGGGTTTTTGTTTTGAGTTTTTGTCCGTCAGCCTCTGTTTGTCTCAGGTGTGCTTTGTCTGTGTGATTGTGTTGCCCTCTTGTTCTCAGGTGTTTCCACTCCTCCCAATTAGCCCTCAGTGTATTTAAGTCCTGTCTTGCCTGTTTGTTGTTGTGGGTGCATTGTCTCCAGTGTTGTTTAATATTTTCTGACATGGTAAAGTCAGAAATATACAAGAAAAAAACCTTGTAAATTTATGAGAAAAAATGCAGAAGTTTTCAGGAATAAAGGGCGATTCCACCTGTTTTCACTACCTTGAGCTTCTTTAATCTGCTCTAGTTTAAAAACTAAAACACATAGAGACTTCAAACCTGGACTAGATTATTCTAAACTGATTGCAGAATGTGTAAAACCAAGTGTGTAATTTGTGAAACATATATTTGAAATGTGAAGCTTGAGGAAATATGGTGATTTTAGCAATTATTATGCATTTTATAAACAAGCATGGCCCGATGGAGAGAATTATGCTGCGATCAACTTCACACCGAACGCATAAAAATGCACAAATGCTTCAAGTTGGACTCTTGTGCACTTTGGTGTCAGACAGACGCTCATCAAAATTGCTCTTGATGCGCGTCCAGAGCCTCCTCTGCAGGTGTATGGCAGATGAAATAAAGAAAGCTGCTTTGCTTTATTTACTGAGAACAAGAGCACATCACGCTTACCAGATAATTAATTCATAATGAATTTATCAGAGTGAGTTTCACTAGGAGCTGCGCACTGACGAGCTGCTGATCCGCACGTCCACGACACTCAAAACGCGTTTGGTGTGAGTGACTGAAGCAATAAGTAAGTCAGTAAACTTTATTTAAATAGCCATTTTCATAGACACGAACATCGCAGCTTGTGTAACAGAATAAGAAAAAAAACATATTTCAAAATATTCATAGACTTTTATTTTGAAATATCCTGTTACCGAAACCGGACATGTCACCACAAGTTGGGGAACATGACGGTGATATTGCGAGCCTGCATAGAATTTTGAAAATTGTTTTTCTCTATAGGCTCCATGATCATTTTGGATGATTGATTCGGTCACTCTAATTCTCTCACCTCTCTATCGGGCCATGCTTTTTCATAAAATGCATAAAAGTGCTAAAATCACCATATTTCCTTAAGCTTCACAAATCAAAAATACGTTTCACAAATCACACACTTGGTTTTACACATTCTGCAATCATTGTAGAATAATCTAGTCCAGGTTGGAAGTCTTGTGTTTTAGTTTTTAAACTAGAGCGAATTAAAGAAGCTGAAGGCAGTGAAAACAGGTGGAATCACCCTTTATTCCTGAAAACTTCTGCATTTTTTCTCATAAATTTACAAGTTTTTTTTCTTGTATATTTCTGACTTTACCATGTCAGAAAATATCTTGTTTAAATGTCGCAAATTTCTGCCTTTAATTATGAAAATTTCTGAGTTTTTTTCTCGCAAATTTGCGACATTTCAAAATAAGAGAATTTCCTGTTTTTTTCTTGAAATTTTCTGAAATTAATGTCAGAAATTCTAGTTTTTTCTAGTTAAACTGCAACTTTTCAACATAAGAGAATTGCCTGTTTTTTCTCGAAAATTTCTGAAATTACTCTCAGATATTCTGAGTTGTTTTTTTTCTCAGAGATTTGCTCCTCATTGTTTTTTTTTTTTTTTTTGTCTCATCGGCAAAGTGGCCCTAATACATCATCGTAGATTGCAACCATGAAGCTCTGGAGAGCTGCAAGTTTTTCCTTGTTGAGGTAAATAATAAACTCGGGTTTTTTTGCTTACTCCAGGTTGTCCTGAGTGGTGTAACATAACCAGGTTGCTCAAATGGTTTGGTTCGTTTGACACAGTGCAGTGTGAAAGCAAACCTTACCAGCTAATAATGTAAACAAATGTTGCAATTTTGGTCCCCAATTGGAATCTACCGGACTATCAGGAGTGACAAAACCCTAAGACTCTAACAGAGCACAAGTAAGGTAAACAGAAAATGACACAGAATTAAGCCAAATGCTGATTGTTTTCTCTAATTAGGCCCGAGCAGCTAAGCGCTGCGAAGGCCTATTGTTTTTGTACTGTTTATTATAGTTCTTGTGCCAAATGAATTGCCTTTTTGGGGGCTTTATCATATTCAAAAACTCACCAAACTTGGCGGGGGCATAGAGCCCGTGTAAAATTTATGTATTTTAAGGTTTCTGGAAAAATCGCACAAGAAACGGCTCAAGGG
>NW_013953803.1:31359-33566 GCF_001266775.1 Austrofundulus limnaeus
GTTTAATTGTGATTTGACTCCACTGCGCCCCCTAGGTTAATAAAACAGCTGTATCTCCTCTCTACATGGCCCAATCTGCTCCAGATTTTTGGTGCATCGCCAGGGAGCTCAGCCGAAGGCATCCATGCAGATCGCATGGAGGATGGCGAGCGAGCGTCGGCGGTGGCGGGCGGGTGGCGGTGCTGGTACCCCCCGCGGTGGCTATAGGCCGGAGCAGCGCTAGCTGCGAGGGCCGCTTGAGGCTCCGCGGAGCTTTAATTTCATTTTGTTTTCTTGTGGAAGTGCTTCTAAATTCACTTCTATCTGCATTCTAAAGTGTGCATGTGTGTATGCAAATTAGTGCTTTTAAATCAGCTTGTTTGTTTTATTCTATCTGAGCAACTCGGTGGCAGATTATTTAAATTATCCAGTATTCTTTGCGGTATCTAGTCATCTTCTCTATGGCAGCTCTATTCCTGCCTTTTGACAGACACAGAATTCCAAAACTCACAACAAATCTGAACGTATTCAAAGGGGTTTTCAAACTGTGGGGTGTGTCTCCCCTGGGGGGAGCCAGAGGTCTTCAGGGAGGGTTGTGAGGTGAATCAGGAAGTAAGGAAATTAATGAAAGCCCTTAGATTGGATTAATTTGCTCAGATTTTTCTCCTTTTTGCATGTTGTATCACATTATTATTGAAATGTAACTTCAGTATAAATCGTTAACAATTCAGTTATGTGCAGAAGAAGAAGTGACATCACATGTTGGGAGGAAATAACATGCATTAGCACGTGTGACAGAAGTTTTTGTGTAATCAGAAAAAATCAAATTATTATCTGACTTGCTTGTTAGGATGGGCCTCTTGATGGATTCTCTGGAGCAGAATTTTATTTTCGAAGTGGAGCAACAAGCAGAAGGTAAAGTGAACTCAATATCGATCCCAGTCTGTTATCATTGACACAGTATGACACACTGCAGTCACGCCATTTGTGCTTCAGTTCCTGAAAAAAAATTGACTGTTTATTATGGTTCCATCTGCAGACAAGTGTTTTGACTTCATGGTACATTCAATTACACATTGTAAAGGCCACCATCAACAATGTAATTCAGCAATAAAGGCTGAGTTATCAACAGATTTCACTTCAGACTTACTCATTTGAAGTGGTCACTTCTTGAGCTCTTTTGTGCAACTCTAGGTGTGACTGAGAGTGTGGATAGTTGTTTGTCTGTCTGTGTCCCTGATGAACTGGAGTCTTGCCAAGGGTGTCCTGCCTTCACCCAAGGGTTGAGAAAGTCTCAACACCAACTCCAACTCTGATGAGGAACATGGAGGACAGAATGAATGGGTGATTTTTTTCATAGCAGAAAACATACATTTAATTAAAAAATATTTTTTGGCTAATCTTAATCAGTATTATGTGAAATTCAGTGTAATTCAGTGTATTTCATAAATATTTTTGGCAGTTGTGTAGGAACATGTTTAATATGTTTTATTCAAAATAAACCTGTTTCTTATTACTCCTTTAATATTTCTTAAAGAAACTATTATCGGTAAAAATCCTCATGCCCTGTTTCCAATAATCGTCTTTGCAATACCTCAAAACTCCACCTCTTTTAAATATATAAAATGTCAATTAAAAAATACAGCTATTAGAAAAACTTTCTGTCAGTTACTCAGTGGCGGCTGGTCAATAGGGGGTGCACGTTCGCGGCTCCCCTGTATTTTTGCTTTTTCCTATTGAAGTAGCAGCCACGAGCATGCTCAGGCTCCAGAAGAGGCTGGCCTCCAGCGTCCTGCGCTGCGGGAAGAAGAAGGTCTGGCTGGACCCCAACGAGACAAATGAGATTGCTAACGCTAACTCCCATCAGCAGATCCGTAAACTGGTGAAGGATGGTCTCATCATCCGCAAACCAGTTACGGTCCACTCCAGGGCCCGGTGCCGCAAGAACACACTGACCTTGCTGAGTTGACAGAATGGTCAACTGTTTGTTTTTTCTCATGCCAGCTTATAACAACACTTTAAAGAAATCTGCTTCAACAAACTTAAACAGCTTTCTGGGGTTTTTTTTCTATTTAAAGGTGCACCTGTTTTTTTTTTTATTATTTCTTTTTGGTTAAACGTGTTGATAACGGGTACTGTTTGCATATTCCTTAATCTAAAACTAAAATACGGTGACCGTGGGTCTGCAATAAAAACACTAGCGCGTAATTGCAGTTTCACGTACGGAT
>NW_013953803.1:33910-35336 GCF_001266775.1 Austrofundulus limnaeus
AATTGCATAAATGGAACAACTGTGAGGCAGTTCCTGGAAGCCAGATTACTGTGTTACTCTGCTGAATATGGATGAATGCTAATAGAAGCAGAAATGAGTGCAGTTTGTATACTGAATATGACATCTGGTTTCCTCCTGGCTTTGTTCAGAGAACAGAGGTTTTATTTATAAATGAGGATAAGATGGAGAACTGATGTGTTTGAGTTTTGTTGTTTCTTAGGAACTACAATTTAATGATTAATTAATCATTATCAGTTTTCACACACGGGGAATATCTGTCTGAGTGTTTATTTTAATTTATTTCTAATTTTTGTCTTTTCTCTCTATGTTGTGAGTTTCTTTTTTTCACAGGGACGATGCTGTTTCTCATGGGGAGGTGATGCTTCCACTTTCACCTGGACCGGCGAGGGGCTGCGGCGCCACTTCGTGCAAGCCATTTCCACCTGGCATTCCTGGGGATCCTTTCGAGGAGGACCATTCGTTCCAGCTTCATCACATTCCACCTTGAGCAGGCGTGATTCCTGCTGTTCTGTTGTGGTTTCTGATCGCAAACCCTGCCTTTATTTGACATAATGAGAACAGAACAGTTTTACAGTGTGTGACTGCTTTGCCACACTGTTTTACATTCCTTCCGCCTCCATGATACTTTGATTTGTCCCATCTGCTATACTGAACCAATTTGTGCATTTCTGACTGGCTTATTATTGTGTATTTTTTGCATACCCCACCTGTTTCATTGCTATGCATTTATATCCTCATATCCTGGGTTGAATTCTGGCTCCACCTCCTGGGAATAACATATGAGAGTACATGATTTTTAAACATTTAGCCATTCTCTAGATGTTTTGGGGTTAATTTTTTTTTATTTTTATGCTTTGTTCTGTTATTTTCTTTTATGTTTTTCTAGAGTTTTTTTGTCCTCTTGTGCAGTTTTCCCTGGTAAAGCTTAGATGACTGTCTGCTGGGTCTCTGAGACCCTTCCATCGACAGGCATTTTTTTGATGATTTGTTTCTTTCTGCGTTTGTGGTAATCCCAGGGAGGGGGTWYYCCRTTACCTCGAGCCTGGAACGCCACGAAGACGTATTTGAGGGAGTATTAGCCTGTCTGGGTTTAACCTGCGAGGTCCGGGGAGCTGGTGAAGTGCTGTTCAAACGGCATCTATATCTTTCACAGAGGACTAGTTCTAGGCTTATATTAGGATTTAGCTTAGGTGTAACATGAGGAGGGTGGAGCTTTTACCTTTAGTTTAATTTATTTAGACTTGGGTTTAGCTTTTGTTTGTTATTTTTTGTTACACATTTGTTTTTTTTTGTTTTTTTGTTTTCCTTGCACATGCAAGTTTTTGCCAGTAATCCATTGCACTATTTTTATCATATTTCTCATTTTATATTTGTTGGGCGATGCATTTCTGGAACAGAAATGTAA
>NW_013953803.1:37150-39495 GCF_001266775.1 Austrofundulus limnaeus
TATCCTGAGTTGAATTTTTGCTCCACCTCCTGTGAATAAAAAATGAGTACATGGTTTTTTTTATGATTTTTAAACATTTAGCCATTCTCTAGATGTTTTGGGGTTAATTTTTTTTATTTTTATGCTTTGTTCTGTTATTTTCTTTTTATGTTTTTCTAGAGTTTTGTCCTCTTGTGCAGTTTTCCCTGGTAAAGCTTAGATGACTGTCTGCTGGGTCTCTGAGACCCTTCCATCGACAGGCATTTTTTTGATGATTTGTTTCTTTCTGTGTTTGTGGTAATCCCAGGGAGGGGGTATTCTATTACCTCGACCCTGGAATGCCACAAAGATGTATTTGAGGGAGTATTAGCCCATCTGGGTTTTCAAACGGCATCTATGTCTTTCACAGAGGACTAGTTCTAGGCTTCTATTAGGATTTAGCTTAGGTGTAACATGAGGAGGGTGGAGCTTTTACCTTTAGTTTAATTTATTTAGATTTTAGGTTTAGCTTTTGTTTGTTTTTTTGTTACACATTTGTTTTTTATTTTTCCTTGCACATGCCAGTTTTTGCCAGTGATCCATTGCACTATTTTTGCCATATTTCTCATTTTATGTTGATGGGCGATGCATTTGTGGAACAGACTTTTAATAATTATTCCTTTTCCATTTCTAGTATTGAGTATTTTCTTTACTCAAGAGGAGGGAATGTTGTGGAATACTTATGTCTGTATCACCTTGACACTGTCCACTTTTCATATCTTGTGATATCCTCTGGACGTCATCATCAAGTTGACCTATTTTCGTGTATCAGGATGGGGCAGGTTATGATTGGTTGTTCATTATCACATGATGTTAGCTGACAGTATAACATTGCATGGCAGCCAATRACGGGCGGGCCACATCCAACAGACTTCGTGATTGTTTTCTGTTCCATGTCTGCCCATTAATAAATGACTTTATGATCATACCCGCAAGACTATTTGTCTTTTTAACACCCTTTCGCCGTGTTTCTGACCATCTTCCCACGACATACACTAAAATAAAATAACAAAAGAAAATGTTATAAATGTTTTGAAAATATATCATATATATGTTTTCTGATAAGAAAAATAAATAACTTACAGTTATTGATGTGTAAACTTCTATTTTACGAATGAAAGTTTTCGTGTGAGTCACTTCCGTGTCACGTTGTGTTCGGCGCTACAGATTCCCATAGACAACTCGTGAAGATTTTGGATATGCGCAGAAAGTCCTCAATGCAAAAGAATAGAGTGTCCTGGGTTCACAGCTGACCTGCGAACACAAATCGGTGGTGGGTTCACCGCGTGTCGACGACTCAACGACGTCGAATTAGTGTGATGGCTGGCAGGCAGAGATCACGAGGTGGATTTTGGAGCACAAACTTGTCGAGAATGGAGGAAAAAACAATACAGTTAAGTCCCTTATATCTAAACCTTTTCAAAGCAGAACATATGAGGAGACACTTGAAATGAAGGAGCTTGGACCCGATCAGCCGGACATTAAAATAGAGCAACAGAAGACAGACAGAGGGAGAAGCTACATTCGGTCTTTTTCAAGAACGTGGTTTAGCACCAAGGCTTGATGGTGTGATGTAACGGCATGATGTAGTGAGGCTAATCAGGCTAATGCTCTGTTTTACTTCCCCTGCATCCTTTTTCAATCATCAGGATCAGACCCAGCTTGGATTAAGACAGGTATTACTGATTTAAAACATATTTCACAAAAAGCAAAGAGGCATGAAAGAACTGAACCATATGAAAAATGTACTGAGATTAGCCACGTTTGGCAAAATAAATATTTCATCTCAGCTTGATGAAGGCTACAGCAATGGGATTCATAAGCACAATGAGGAGGTTGATAAAAACAGGCATATTCTATCTAAAATAATAGACTGTGTAAAGTTCTGTGGAGCCTCTGAACTTGCTTTGCGTGACCACGATGAAACTGAAGCCTCAGAAAATCCTAGTATTTTTAGAGAATTGGTGGATTTTGTAGCATCACTAGATGCAGTTCTACAATAGCACCTCCAGACTGCCACTGTTGTTAAAGGAATATCCAAAACTGTACAGAATGAACTCCTTGACTGTATGCTGTCAGTCATGAAAGAGTACATCATTGAATAAATTAGGAGTTCAGACTTTGTCTCCATCCAGGCAAATGAAACCACAGACATTTCCACTCAGTGTCAGCTGGTGCTTGTGATCTGCTACAGAGATAGAGCTCATTGGGCCTCATGCAAAAACATGTTCGTATTCTTATCCTAAATTTCTCTTACTTTTGTTCGTACAAAGGGTTCGTACGAACATGCCACATCAGATTCAACAAACACTTCTATCTTCAGGAAA
>NW_013953803.1:40305-56168 GCF_001266775.1 Austrofundulus limnaeus
CATTGGTGAATGCCACAAATTCTCCTAAATCACTCGTACGCACAATTTAAGAACAAATCTGTGCGTACTAACGGTTCTTGCATGAGGCCCATTGTGTCCAAGAGAGGTTTTTTGAGTTCATCCCTCTACAAAGTGCAACAGCTGATTCAATCGCTACAGTTCTTCTGGATAGGTTGAGCTCCATTCTCTCTGAAGACCAGAAGATCAAGCTCATTTCACAAGCATACAATGGTGCAAGTGGGGTGAGAGGAGCCACAGGTGGTGTACAGAAGAAGGTCCAAGATGTGTATGTAAATGCACACCATGTTCACTGCTACGCTCACCAGCTGAACCTCATCATGCAGCTCCAGGGCAGCTGTGGCCACATTGTAGCTTACCATCATCGGTGTGTGAATGTGTGACATAACGCATGAAATTATAAACTTGTCTCGAAAAACGCTATACCTGTGAAAACTGTATATCTGCAAAATGGAGAAAAATCCATGTAATTCACAGACAATACATACAACTTGATATGCATGTAAGACTAATGCATAATTATTATTCTTGCCAAGAACTGACTCAACTGTACTTTCGCAGAAATGAGTGGAGAAAAATGCGTGAGATGCTGTCGGTCAGCATGCACGTTCAGGTCTGATTTATTAACAGAAAATCATATTCATAAACATTACATTTTACAGTTCACTTTCACAATACTTATAATTGCTTAATCTTTCCAGAAACCCAATTTGGTAAATCTTTGCGTAAAGAAATACAGTGTCTTCATCAGGTTTCAGAAGATAGTCAACATGAGCAAGACCAATAACAAACCAAACAGGAGACTCAAGGATAAAAGGTGTGTTTTTATTTACAGGTGGGGCTGGTGGGAACAGGGCCTGAAACAGATAGGTTTTGGGAGGTGAGTTCTTTGTCCAGACAATCCAATGAGATATGAAAAGATGATCTTTTGGTAAAAAGGTTTCTATTACAGATTGGTGCAGGGGGCCAGCGTGGAGGAGCAGGTCCAGGATCCCAGGTGAGTATTTACAGGAAAGTGATCTCCAGGTGAGTATTTACAGATGAATGTTTTCCAAATGAGTATGGGTTGGAGGAAGACAGGCAGTGCACAGAGAGGATTGGGTGAGAGGCTCATCAAACTGGGTTCTCAGGTAATTTTCCACTGGTGGGTCACAAGGCGCTCGGGCAGCTCTTTAACCCTGAAGGCAGGTTAAAAAAAAACACGGGTTAGGCAAACTCTGGTTAACAGAACTAGTTCAGGCTGAGATGCTTTACCAAAGAGTAAGCGATGCTTCAGCCAGGATTTGATCCAGTAGGCAGCCCTATGAAGCCTGCGGTTGATGAGCCAGATCCAGAGCAGGTGAGCGTGATGAGTGTTGCCAGCCAATCAGGAGCGAAGCAGGTGGTTTTCACAGAAATGCTTCAGTCTTTGTCTTACAGTGTACCTTCACTTCAGTCTATCATTATTTTTACCCTTTTTTCTTTTTTTATTGCCACAGACCTGTAAGGGTTTAGGCTTACACTTCTTATAACAAGGTTATAAGAGTAATTTAATTGGCAAGTGATCTCTTTTTATTTTTGATAAACATTCCTTTATTGCAAAAATGAATGGACACAAAAAGTTACTCTTAGTCAGTGAATGTTGATTTGAACCATAATATGCGATCATTTATTTTACAAATCATACAAAATTGACTATAGAGGACACCTGATTGTGAACAATTAATTTCCTATAAAAGTTTTGCGACCAACAATAACAAGCTTTGAACTTCTTAATTGTTAACCACACTTAAATAGAACACAATTGTCAATTTAGATGTTAAATACCAGACATTTGAGGCAAGTTTATCTTAGGGTTGGCAAAGAAGAGTTTAAGAGAAAGGAGGAAGAACGATGTTAGCTTTCTTATATTTTTATCTTAAATAATGTGAGTTTTAACGAGAAGGGCAAAGCGTTCTGGGCTCAGCTTCGGTCAGACCTCGACGTCACACACAGCCAGCTTTTTACCTTGAGATGATGTTCTGTCACCTGCCAGGTAGGTGGGGGTGCTGCTGGAGAAGAGAATCTGTCTTTAGACTGTCGAACAGGGGACCCCAAGGCGTGTTTTGTTGACTCGTTTACATCCACGTCAGCCGTAACCAGAAGACAAGGCCTCGACTGGAACCCAGGTTTCAGAATGAAACTTCCGTCTGGAGAGTTTCTGAAGTGGATAAACCAGGCATTGGTTTTCCACACTGTGAGGTTTCCCCTTTGGTGTGAAGGGGCCAAACAAGACACAATTTTCAGCTTTTGATTCCCCGGAGAGAATGAAAATCTGGCTGTCACAGTGACTGACGGTGGTCAGTCACCTTTCTTTCTTTTTGCTGGACGGGTGGAAACTGTTAGTTCCTAAAAGCTTAGAGAATCTATGGTCCGCCCTCCAGAAGGTTAGATTAGAAAAGAAGTTATCAAGGAAAGTGTTATGCTGCGTTCACACTGAACGCGATTTCAGCTTCAAAATCGCAGCCAACGCTGAAGTTTGAAGCTTGTGCACTTTGAGGTCAGACGCAGGACAGCTCTTGAAGCGCTGCACGGGAAGAGCCTCCCCGCCCCTCCCTCCTCTGTCGGACGAGGAAGTGGCTTTGCTTTATTTACAGAGCAAGAGCATGTCACGTTCATCAGATAATTAATTCATAATTAATTCACCAGATAATTCAGAGTAGAGGCTCACAGCTCGCTTTCAGGACTATTTTTCCAGTCTGATGAGTCGCTGTCACGCATTGCTGCGGATCAGGACACCGACTGCAGGCACTGGATTTCAGCTAAAGAGCTCCTCTCCATCTGTTTCAGGTTAGTGGACATCATTCAGTAAACTGTCCCATCGGGAAATATGTCGTTACGTCACACAGTGGAGTCTCTCTGATTGGTTGACGCGGCGCGTCGAGCTGCAAAAGTTCAGATTTTCTAACTTCAGCGATTTGCGCCTCAGCGCGTCGAACGCTCAGATCATTCAAATTGTTCAAATCGCGCTGCTCTAATCGCGCTTGAGGCGCCGCAGAACTTCCCGACGCTGATTGAAGCGCGTCCACCATAGACTTTGTATGTAAACCTGCTGCTCCTGACGCTGAAATCGCGTTCGGTGTGAACGCACCATTAGTTTCAGAACTCGCTGTGCCTCCTGAAACTAAAACAAAGATTATTGCTGCTGCTGTGTGGTTCAGAACAAAACATTTCATGACCCATTTAATTATCTGATGAGCTCTTATTTAAAAGATAACTGAAAGAAAAATGAATTGCTTCAAGTTCCAAACATTTGCAAATATGATTCAGACAAGTAAAACACTGATATTTCATCAACTTAAACCATAAAGATTTTCTTAGTTAAGAATTTTTCCACAGAAAAACCATACATAGCTGAAATCAAACTGAGGGAGAAAAGAGTTCTGTCCTCTCTTCTCCTGTAACTTTGATAAACATTCTCTGATTATCAAAATGCGTAATACTTCCAGTTAAGAGAACAATAAATCAAATTAGAGAAGATCTGATTTAGAAGGAAAGGGAATGTCTCTTTGAATGGTTAAAGCGACCTGAGGTGGCCTAAATACAGTTCTAAGTGGAACAGAGTTTTGTCCCTTTGAAGGCCCATCAGAGGACTGAGAGTCCAAGATAGTTCCTTGATAATTTGACTCGAGGTGACCCCTACAGAACCTTTTTTTTCTTTTAAAGCTTTCAGCATATAAATGCAGCATATTTAATGCTATAACAACCTGCTTGACTATTGAAACAACTGGTAAGAACAACATTACATATTTGTCAATGACAACACATTAAAACTAATTTTATTCTAAAACCTCATAAATCCATGTCAGTATATTGAACACACATCAAGTCACAGAATATAAGCGTTACAATGGTCCTGGAACCACATTAAAACTAAACAAGACAGAACTATCACTGATGTCCCCCGTCACCATTCTGTACTGCAACTGCTAGCAATTTTGTTGGAATCATCACAGGCCTTCATTATAAAGATCTAACTAATGAGATTATAAATCATCTCAGTGGTTGAATGGAATGGTTGAATTGATCTTGTGAAACCACTACACAAACGTGTTGAGCAGGTTTTCCTTACGATGCACACAAAACATGGTGCAGTTCTCATCATGTATGTGGGATTTAGAGCCAACCGTGTGCAGTTACTTACTTATGGTAAATGGGGATGGGCAAAACCCATGTGACCGGGGGCCTCATAAGTGAGCCCATTACTCTCCCCACAAGAGACACTGAGCTTTTAATCAAGCCTTCACATCCCTCGGAAGAAGGACACCAGGTTAGAAACACTCAGTAGCCGTGTTTCCATCAAGGTTTTTAATGGGCATTTTGAAGTATCACATCAGAAAATGTGGATGGAAACGGCTTGATTCGAAAAAAATTCCTCTAATTCGCATCAAAGTTGATACGCTCGCTTGAGGTGGTTTTTGGGTTTTTCGAAAAAGAGTTAATGCGCAAAAAGGAGATGGAAACACATTTTTCGGATCAGGTCTTTCAAAACCGGTTCAAAACTAGTCATCAAAACTAGTTGATGACAGAATAATTACAACTTTCCCGATAGTAACAACACATTCCTGATAACTTCTCTCCATTTTCCTGAGATACGACTTTTACTTCCTGTATACTACACACATGGGTCTGATGTAACTGATTCGCTTCAAGCCAGTTGATGGAAATACATCTGATTTGCATTTCTTCGTTTTTACATTTTTGCAAATTTTTAAAAGTTCGCTCAAAATTTGAATTAAAATTGGATGGAAACAAGGCTAATGTTCTGAGCTATATATATATATATATATATATATATTACAGTATGCCTAGTGAACACATCTTAGTTTATGGATTTACAAGTATGTGATACTAAGAAAGACACAATCCTTTTTAGTCATTTTATAATGGCATAGCTAACAAAATATATTAACTTTTTCCATTAAAAAGAGATGGGGAATTACATCATTTATGCACATTATATCTTTTTTTAAAAACATGTTTGGTTTGAAAGAGACATTACTTTTAACAGAGCTAAGAAAACGTCTCCTTAACTTGTTAAGGGAAAATATCCACCATTTAGAACATGGAAACTGAAATAAAAACTGCATGGGTAAATTTACCTTCAAGAAACTATGAAATACAAGAAATATGCTTTACTACTTTTTGAAAGACTTTGTCTAATGGTAAGAATCGACGTTAGTGTACAAGAGACTCATGTGGGGGCTGGCTTAAACCTTTAGGTAACTTATATGAAGTTAGTAGTAACACAATAGGAAATAGCAGTAAGTTTCTTCAATGCTAACAAACATCGTACGAATGGGTAACTATTTCTCACATTTGTGGGATATAATACTGCTTTAAAATATCCTAGTAATAAAAGTTTTATACTTACGAGCACATCAGCAAACAGCAGCGTCGAAATGGCGTGGTAAGTAAAGCGCATGCGCACGGCATGAGGCGGACGCAACAGACGTGATGACGTAGTATGGAAAGCAACTATGGACAAAATTAGTTTGCGTATAGATTTAAAATGACAGGATTACATTGGATTAAATCTCCTTTGTTTAGCAGTTTGAAAAATTCTTGTTGTTTAAATACAATGTCACCTGCTTTTGTTCAGCATAGAAACTTAATTTTAGGTATTAATATGATCATAAAACAGTTACATAAAAAGAAAAACATCCAAATTTCATTTCTTAGAGTGATAGGTGGAACTCTTTGAATGGTCTAGAGCCGGCAGTCTGGACCATTGAGGCCTTCAGCACCTACACATGACACCATCCTGCATGCTGCACAGAGATGGAGGTTTGAAATAGTTGTTGGAGATTTGTGAATCTGCACCATCGTATGTCATTTTTTGTAATAGTATAAACAAGAGATCTTTATATTGTGTGCTTTGACTTTAGTTTTATGTTTTGTTTTTCCTCCCCTGTATGGAGAGAAAGAGAGTTCTTTGAATAAATGGAGACAAGTTCCCGTGGTCCAAAGTTATTTAAGTCTGTGGTTCTCAGTGTGCAGGTTTCCAGCCCTAGTCCTACAAGTACTAATTGAAGGAGGTTAAAAAATTGATCCTTTTTGTTCGAGCATCACTTTTCTGTTTCTCTGTCAGGAGTTAAGTAAGGATTTTATCTTTTCTTTTTTTTTGTAGGTAAATATATGGTTAAGTAGATAGTTTTGTTCGACAATATTTTAAATTAAATAAAACTAGCAACAATTACTTTCTTTTTTATTTACTTTAAAGAAGTAAGGAGTAGGGAGACGGAAAATTATGTTTTTTGTAACTGAGATTAGATAAGTAGCTCTCGGCAAACTGCCAACTTCAAAAGTAGCTCCTGGTTCATAAAAGGTTGGGCACCCCGTCCTAAAGTATGGTCAGACACCCATATTGCTGGTGCTGTACTAGCACTTGTTTTGCACAAACAGATTATCACATTCTGTTCATTTTTTTTTAATTACTTGCCCATATCACTGTACAGTCTTCTATGATATCAAGTAAATAAACATTTGGCTCAGTTTGTATTTCCTTTTTTTTTGGTTTCCGCTCTCGGAGGAGTAAGACTTCCTTCTCTCCTGCCCTTCATTATCTTTCCTTGCTTTGCTACTGGAGCCTTCTCTACATTTTTCATCCAAAATGAGAAAGCATAGATTTTTTTATTTTTATGTATTTGGTTAGCTAGTCTCTCAGTAAAATTTTGGGAACAAAGTTTTTCTTCTTCCGTGGGAGGACCTCTGTTGTTCTTCTCTGTTCTGGATTTACATCTGGACTTCGATCACTAGATTCTACAGATTGGCTGGGTGGTCTCCTGGTGTTCTGCAAATCAGCATCAGTGGCTGTTCTTCTCCTGGCTGACTGACCAATTTGATGGGTGGCCAAATTCTATCAGAACTCGGACATTTTGCCTTGAGCGAGTCGGACTCAGTCTGCAAGCGGCTCTATCGAGGGTCATGGGCCGGCTGTGGTCTCTGGACTTTGCTGGCCAGATGGAGTTGATCTGGAAGGAAGCTGATAGATTCTGGCTCGGCGGAATTTTTCCACACCATTTTGCCTGATTGGGATCGCCAGCCTGAGAGTACCAGCAGGAACTCTAAAGCAGATGGAAAATTGTTGTCGTCTGCTTGTCTCTTCTGTTTCCAAAACAACTGATTACAGAATCTGGATCTCCCTGACAATGGCCTTGGATCTGTTGACTAAATTCTTCCTGGCTGGATGTGTCGACAAAGGCTCTGCCCCCCACCTTCCCCCCTCATCTCACCCGTCTAATCTGCTTTTCCAGAGCAGGCTGAAAGCTGCACAGAAATGAACAGTTTCCATCAATATTTCTGAACTATATCTGTGCTGGTTTTGGGGACTGGACTCTTCGGGCCCCCTTAAACTCACTTACTCCTCTGGCTAATAAACTTGCTCTATGCAACACCATAGTGTGTCACAGTGTTGATATAATATGATGTTTTTGCTTTTTTTCCTCATCTTCCCTTCCCTTGTGTGATTTTCAGTTTTTCTTTGTTTCTAAGTTGGCGCCACGCCAGGCTGCCTGTTACTGCAACTCCACTGTTTTGAGCTATTTATTGAACCCACTGTGGGATCAATAAAGTTCTATCTTATCTTATCTTATCTTATCTTATCTTATAAATGCAAACATAAAACTCCAACATTCATTTTTCACATGTAAAAATATTTCAGTCAAAGAAACAAATATCTTTTTTTCTGTAAACTGTGAAAAATGTTTTAGAAAGAAGCATAAACAATATACAGCATCTGAAGAGGAGCAATTAAGAAAGGAAGATTTGCTTATTATTTTGTTTCACCTTCAAGATTAAAGCTAAATATTTAAAGTCAAAAACGTTGAGACAAAGGTCAAACAGTGTTTCTAGATTAAATCAGTCTAATTTGTCTGATTGTGCTAGTGAATTTGACTTTATCACTCATCACCAAAAGGTATGCGATAACGATTTTTCCTCAAGTCTAGTTGTTGTAGTACCTGAGAGTCATTCACAACACAGGCACTGAAAGGTTAACAGATTGTTCAGGTTGTGTACAGCTCAGATGTGCTTTAAAGTGCATGTGCTGAAAAGAAAAATCTGTTTTGAAACCTAAAGTCTCTATAAAACATATTACGTATTATAAAACGGCTATTGTTGGATTTTCAAACTTTAAAATAATATTATGAGCAATCTCATGCATTATTTTGAGATGTCACATGAGTATTTGTTATGATCAAGATTTCATTAAATATCTTTAACATCTACTAAGATGTAGCTATTTATTGTTGGATCTTGATTAGCTATGGTGGCCATATTGAGTTGGACTGACCTCAGAAATTAACTGGTTGTACAAAAACATTGAATAGCTATTTTCTGAAAGTTTCATTGAAGTTTATTCAGCTTTTCATGCGGTATTTTGCTAACTAGCAACAGTTGATGCTGATGTTTTAAGCAAAGATCTTACACAATGAGTAGCACTTGGAATATGATTTGTAAACAACTCTCAGTGACATTATTTTTTAGCAAAAATATCTGTAAAACTAGATTATTATCATGTCTGTGTTTTTAGATGAATGGACTGTGGTGGCCATCTTGAATTGTGTTGGCTCTAAAAATTAAGCAGTTGTAGAGGTATATCAAATTGATATTTCCTGCAAGTTTTTGAAAATAATGATTTATTAAATATTTTTTCCCAATAGCCAGAGATCAAATGGTTAATGACATTTTTTTTCTAATCAGTATGCTACCACTTTAAATATTTGTTTGTTAGTCTCAGATACTACCACACAAAATATTAGGTCGTTATCGGTATAAATAAGAGAGCTATCAAAATTGTATTTATGTTTTGGAATCAACCAAATTCAAAATGACTGCCACAATCGACTGAACGTAAAAAAACAATCACGTCAACCTATTATGGTGTAAAAGTTTCCTTAATATGTATCCAATGGTTTATGAGTATCTTGGCAACAAACACAGGAAAAAATGTTTTTAAGATTATGTTTTTGTCAGATAAGAATATGATTCAGAAAATTGTAAAAAAACCACTATACTTAACAGTAGGTTTTTACAATAAATCTGCCTATTCTGTTAGAACCAGTATTCACACATGAGCTCAACAATATGTGAACTCAGATCTGTGCGGTGTGTCTCGGGTGAAGTATAAAATGAGAAGTGAAATCACAAAGAAGAGAATAAATGAATGAAATGTACAAAAAGAGCTAGCATCATGCAACACACTTGCTGACAACACAGAAAAGAAGCTGCAGGGGCAAAGAAACCTGATCTCTGAGCAAACAAAAAACATATGATTTGATATAAATCATATTCCCTGTGACTTGGGCAAGCCCATTTGAGGGAGTACAATTTCTCACCCTGCTGCCTCTGCATGTCCACACACACAAAATCCCATGCCTGTTTTCTGTGTGTGTAGGTGGGATATGGACATTCTGAGTCACTCACACAAAGGTAGAAATGATGAAATAAATCTGTGAGGAATTTTTTAGGAAACAAACGTGTGAAGCTCTTATCCGTGTCTACAGACAACTGTTTTTCTCGAGGGCTTTGCAGTTACAAAACAAAAGATAATGTCAAAAGCGAGGAAAGGGAGAAGCTCTACAGTTATGCTTCAGCATAAATAAAGTCAGAACTCCAAACAAAAAAAAAAACATTTAATCCCTTTCTGCTGCTATCAAATATTAACACGCAGTTTTATGGAAGGTAGCAAAAACAAACCAGTTTTCTATTGCTTGTTGTTTGGTGAATTCTTACATCTTTCCGCATTAATTTTTAGCACAGGTTTGGTTGTTAACTAAGAGACTGCAACAATGGAAATAACCCTGTTTTTACTTATTTGACAATATTTAAATGTAATAAAAGCAAAGAAAATTTAAATAGAAGAGAAACATTGTTTTCCAAATAGAAGAGAAACATTGTTTTCCAAATGTGTGTTTCATCTCTGGCTAGATTTGTCTTTTCATCATTATGACCCCTGCATTGCAAAGCATAAGCAGGAGTCATATTGTTTTCATACTGTTTTTTTTCAGTGATTTTTGGTCAACTGTAGCACAAAAATGGCTGCACCGATCAACATGAAATTGGGCAGGGCTGTAGATGAGTCTGACCTACACTGCACCAGCCAACGGTTTTACTATACGCCCCATATTTGAGCAGGGCGCTCCTTTCAAAGTGGGGGTGTCTGGACTTGCAAAAAGGCTTATAACTCAGAAACTGTTCAATATAGGAGCTTCAGATTTCTTTTGTTGTTTAGCTCTGATGAAGCTCTATCCATCAGGCCCACCAATTAGTGCCCCCACCCTGACGGACCTCCAATTTATCTGAAAAAGTGGCATCTGCACACACAAAAATGGTTATAGCTCAAAAACTATTAAACATGGGAGCTTCAGATTTTTTTTCTTTTGTTGTTGTTGTTTAGCTCTGATGAAGCTTTATCCATCAGGCCCACCAATCAGTGCCCCCCCGACCCCCAGTTTATCTGAAAAAAAGGGGTGTGTGGACACGCAGAAATGCTTATCACTCAGAAACTGTTCAACATAGGAGCTTTAGATTTTCTTTGGTTGTTTAGCTCTAATGAGGGGCTATCCATCAGGTCAACCAATGCCCCCCCACCACAAAAGATGAAAAATAAAGACCCCCACCCAAGCCACTACAATTTTGTGATCCACCTAGTAGCAATGACATTTATTAGGAATAAAGTCTTCTAAGTTCTGGTGCATTTGTGCATGCGGGGGTCATTATGTTACCGCTATGCAGTATCTAGTTTAAAGAGTTATTGAAGGAAAACTAGTTGTTGCACCAAAAAAAAGTTGCACAACATTTATTTCAATAATTCAAGAGGTTTGTGAAACTAAGTAAAATTTAACAAAAATAAGCAACTAACAAAGAAGTCAATTAAAAAAATATCTGAATAAGTTTTTAATCAGAGAAAATCCAACTTTTTTCTCTAAACCTGAGCTGTCCCTCTGGTTTACTCATTTCTAATACTGTCCATTTTGGTCACTTCCCAAACAAATGTTAACCTCCAGCTCCACCTCTAAATACACCTCTTGATTAAACTGGCATGTCTTAGTAGTGATGGACTACTTCAAGCACTAATACAGAAGTATTCCCAAGAGGAAGAACCACCTCAGACCTAAAATCATTAGATAGTAGTTAGCTTACTTCCTCTGCAGCAGAAAGGACCAACAATAAGAATTTCCGTGCTCACAAGCTCCCCCTACCATCGTGATAATAAACGTCACTGGCTTCCTCTTGTCTTTTCTCAGCTGTTTCAACTCATTTAGCACATTACACAAACACATATTTATATAATAAACATCAACTAAACTGTGGAAAGTCAGGTGCATTTTTAAAAATTTTAGAAACATTTTACTGGTGACATATAGAGACAAATTATGCTCTCACTGTGTAACGTGCAGGAGCGATTGCGCAATCAAAGTGGAGACAGAGTGGGGTTGAAACAATTGCGCAATCTTGAGGCAGAGCTTGACTTTTCCTCTTTATCCATCTCGTCCTGTATTTGAACAGGATATGAGGAAATTCAGCGATTTTGAATAAGAAAAATATTAAAAAGTGTTTCAGTTCATTGAAAATGTGTTTATAGTACAGAGCATTATATAAATATGACAATTTAATGTGTTCATTTTTTTCTTTTTAATTTTCATGATAAAACCCTGCCTCTGGTGACTGCATGTCCCTGCATTTGAAAGTTACACACATTAACTAAATTGTTTGTGCTCCTCTGTTAACAATCAAAAAACCTACAATGGTCACTGAAATATCTTGAAATTAACAAACGTACATAAAAAAGAGTAAAAACTGTTCAATGAAAATAGTAAATCGACTGCACTTTCGTAATGCCTTTCTTTCCAACCAGCATGCTCAAATAAATGTGCCCTCCATTTTTTATTACAAGAACAATCTTCTTTATGAAAAGTCTTTGTTTTTCATAATTAATTTTTGAACAAGTGTAATAAATTTTACTATAATTATTGTAGGTTGAGCTTGAAGAACTCCCTCGGGAACAGCAGAACACAGTCTCTGAGCTCTCCTTGTCTTGAAGTCTCCCAGCAGTCACAAAAATAAACAAAAATTGACTGAGTAACAAGTTTCTAGCCCATGCAGTAAGTTCCTTGATCTTAACCTTTATAATCTTCAAATTCAGTAACCACTGTCGTCTGCATACAAAATGACCTGCCCTCACTAAAGATTTAAAATAAAGTAATTTCAAGAATTTTTTTTTTAATTCTGTGTTTGTATTGCACTGAGAATAAACCCGTCATTAGTCTGATGACTGATAGGTTGTGGATCTGAGAGGTTCCTCATTTTAAAGTGCAGAAAAACAGCTTGTATTTTAGTGGACCTTACTCATTTTGTTTTTGTTTTTCTTCAACAACTGCCATATATTTTCTCAACTAAAGTAAAATTGTACTATTGAAGGTACTGTAGATGTTAACATTTTCATTAATCAAGACATCAGTCATATTGAAGAAATTGTCATGTGCAGATAATTAATAAAATAAATGTGAAAAACACAAACTAAGCAGGCAATCTGAGAGGGCAACAATAACCACTGTAGAAGAACAACACACACACATCATTCCTACACATGTCTTTGCATCTCAGAGATTAGATTCTGCCTCTCATTCTGACAGCATGCAGGTCGGTCTCATCCACACTGTCACCATAGTTTGAGGCCCTGTGAGTTCATCAGTATTATATTACATTTCTCCAGCAGCACTAGCTGGTGTGATGATGGGGAGGAAACATAATCAACATGGTTGATGGTATGCTTGTAAGGTTGTGAGGATGTTTGGTCTGACTTTTAGGTTATTGAAGGACCACGAGACAAATCCAACAAATGAGAGGAGGATGGAAAGATCTGATGGTCCAGCCCCTCCTAACCTCTAGACCAGGTGTTGTCCCACTTCTTTTACCAGGATGAAAGAAACCCTATTTACACCACAGGTAATTGCTTGTTTGCACAATGTTTTTGACATAAAGTAATTACCATAACATTTTTTTTTCAGTGATATACTGTATATTTATTGATCTGTATCTACAGGGCCTAGAAAAGTATTAACTCCTTTGAATTAATTTATTTCTTATTTTATTGCTGTCATAAATAAATGTTTACCATTTTTAGAAATAAACCTTAAAATATCTTCAATGTCAAATTTCAATCTAATTTGAACAGCTCTGTTTAAATGTAAAGCCTGGAAACTTAACTTTTGAAATTTAAGATTTTATTTTTGTTAGAAAAATGTTCATTTATATTGACTGTTATTGTTCATGCCAATACAAGCATTTGACATGTACAGTACATTTTATATGGATATATGTTTATAGAACTGGTACTTTTGCCATTAAATAACATTGTAATCACTAAAACAGAGTTATATAGAATTTTTTTCTTTCAGATGCTGCTAGATAAAACCACATGGCCAGTTATGGACAGTGATGTTGATGAGGAGTGTGATGTTGACTCCATGTGCCACATCGAAGAATACTGACTGAAATAGGTGTGGCTTCCTCATGTTGACTGATACATCACTGTGTTTATAAATGTTTGTACATTTTATTTTTATAATTTTTTTATAAAAACTGTGTGGAGATTTGTTTGCATGACAACGCTTTGCCTTTGTCCTTATGTCTGTTTAGCCTCATCAGATCCACTGGCTCAGCTGCTGACATTCTGGATTGGATGTGCTCCCTTCAGGCAGATCTTCCTACTTCAGCAACATGTTTTACACACTCTCAAGTTCCCAGCCCAGATCCAAAACTACAAGGAGTTTGAAGAAGCACTTACTTCTGCCATACAGTTTATGTTAGAGGTTTTTATATTTTTCATTTAATGTGTTCATTCTCATAAACGTGTCTGCTCTGTCTGCAGCCTAACTGAACAAGCCTCACCCTGCCCCCCACGCTGCTTCTGGTGACTGCTGAAACCAGATAGCACCTGCACCCTGACATTTCCTGTGTTCCCTTTGTCAAAGCAATCTATTATCAAGTTTTACAAAATGTAACAAGGGAAGGGCTACCATATATGGCATGAAGACTTATATTCATATTTTGATTGGTTGAAATGTTATATCCTGTATCTGTGTGTTTTAATAACAAGAGTGTCACTGAGCTGAAAGCTTCAGAGCTTCTCTGATGCTGGCCTCACGTTAAGACGTTAGTGAACCTCTCTCTTTGCAAAGATTGTCTGCTCACAACTTGAACTCGATTGTCTGTGCTTATTTTCTTTAAAGGTGTTAAGAAAATACCCATCAGTTTAGGTAACAAATGGCAGAGGTGTTGGGTGGGTGCTGTTCAGGAGGACATGACAAGTTGATGCATATTCAGTTGGGATTTGGTTTATTGTTATTGAAAGTAGGGCTGGGCGATAAATCAATTGTATCAATTAATTCGAATTTGCTGTGTATAACGATTTAATTTTGGGGAAATCTAGATTTTTTTTCTCCCCTCGAGTGCACTCTTTGGGGCTTCCGTAGTTCGGAAGTCTGTAGGTTTCACCCCGCCCTTCCCATCCCTCAAGACACAGACAATATGGACGCTAGCAAAGAGGGACTAGTTCCCAAAAAAGGCACAGTGTCTTCAGTTATTTGGAACTGGTTCAGTTTTGCAACCGCGGACTCGGAGCAACAAACAGCTCGCTGCAAATCTGTTTGAAGGCTGTTGCTACCAAAAGCGGGAGTAAGACAAACTTGTTTCAACACCTGAAACAGAGGTGCTCTGTGGAGTGGGAGAAATGCTGCCCTTCACGACAAAGTCAAGCTAGCAGCAGCCCAAAAAGCAGCACCGCCAAAAGACAAGCTACCTTAGAGGAATCATTTTCAAACTGCATTCCCTACAAAAAGACAAGTGCCCGGTGGAAAGCCATCACAGACGCCGTCACGTTTTACATCGCAAAAGATATAGTGCCTATTTATACAGTAGAAAAACCCGGCTTTATTCAGCTGCTGAAAACTTTGGACACCAGGTATGTGCTACCCACCTGGTGTCAAATATTTCGCCCAAGTTTCCTTGCCACACCTTTACAACAACATGGTGCTGGAGGATGTGCGTTTTTCTGCAACAATGGACTTATGGTCCAGTCGAACAATGGAGCCGTATATGAGTTTAACAGCGCATTTTGTTGACAAAAGCTGGGCTCTACAAAGTATCTGTCTGCAAAGAGCTTACTTTTCTGTTGATCACAAAAGTGAAGTAATCGCAGAGGGACTAAAAGAAGCTCTGAGCTCCTGGAAACTCCCTGAAGACTGACTCGTCAGTATGAAAACAGACTGTGGCACAAACATCATTAAAGCTCTGAAAGACATCGGGTGGCCAAACCTCCAGTGCTTTGGTCATAAACTACATAATGCCATAGGTAAGAATCTAATCTATTTATTGTCTTTTTTATATTATTTGCATTCATCATGGGGGTCTATGTAATGTGAGAGAGTATGTTAATCATTAATAATTAAATTTGTGTTGAGATTCAGAATGCACTCAGGAAATGCAGACAGAAATTAAAAACACCTAAAATAATAGCATCATCAGGGGACAACATTAAAAATATAAAACACCTTGAAATTTGTATAAACTGTTAGAGTATTTACATAAAGTGCAGCTGATGCCAGACCAGCCTATGGTCTGTGTGTCTGTATGTGGCTACAGTTGTAAAATGTTGAAATTTGGAAAATAAATAAATCAATTTAATTTGAAAATTTTAATTTTTAATTTTTTTTGACAAGTATGTTGAATGTATCTCATTACAGTAAAACTGATCCATTTACAGCGGGTAAAATAAGTATTGAACACGTCACCATTTTTCTCAGTAAATATATTACTAGAGG
>NW_013953803.1:57168-58631 GCF_001266775.1 Austrofundulus limnaeus
CCTCTAGTAATATATTTACTGAGAAAAATGGTGACGTGTTCAATACTTATTTTACCTGCTGTATAGTCAATATGTTTTTTAAATGTGTAGTAAAAATATACACTTTTACAAATACAAAGTGTATTAAAATGATCACATGAGGTATAGTATAATATATTTAAATTGAAAATAATGTGTATTTTACAAAATAAATCTTTACAAAGTGTAACATAAAATATTTTAAAACAATGTATCTGAAGTATGTTTGTGAAATATGTATATTTCTTTTACATTTTTAAGTACTTTCTGTTGATAATATATTCAAACTGTATTTCAGAAAAATGTAACCTACTTAAGTATAGTTTTTTTCACCTGGGAAGTCTGTACATTTTCTGGTGGCACCCCTCTAAAACATACATTTGTATAAATGTTTACACAACTTAATACGTAAATGTCAGTATTCATTCCAAAAAAAGAAAAGTCCAAATTATACCTAACAAATGACTAAAAAAGGAGCAGAAAGATCTAAAAAAATGTGGAAAATTTGCTACAGTAATCTTCTGTAGTCTCGTCATTTTGTCCTTTGTTTAAGAAAATAATAATAATACTTGTTTAAAATCATTATCCATACGGCTTCATAGATCTACTTCATGTATCAAAATAAACAGCAACTTCACTGCAGTTCTTTTTTCATAATTACATCAGTTTTTCTACAGTTTGTACTTTAGCTTCTGTGCTTTCTGCTTTCTTTTTTTCATCTTTCTTGTTTTATCCCTTTTCTCAATCCCATTATTGATTACTCAAGCACTTTCCTTTATTCTGGGCTTTAACAAGAAGCTCTTAGTTCAGGGTTAGGGAAATAAAAGGCAGCCCACTGCTGTCACAGCTCTAAAGCTTGTCTCCTGAGGGCCACCATAGGCCTTCCATAATGACTGCACTGTAGAATCAGGGTCCTTGGAGCCTGCTTTAAATCATTCCTGTCCTTCTCATCTTTTACCTCTGTCTCCCAGTCATTTCCCCTCATCCTCACCCGTTGGTAATTGCAGTTTGAACTTCAAGAATGAAGCAAAAAGGGGAAAAATCCCTTAACAGTCAGTTGACCCACGATCTCAAAACAATTACACTCTATTGTACTTGTGTTTGTGCTGTGGTGTGAGGGTTATTGCAGTGTTTATATGTTTGAGAATTCCCATCTGTAGTTATTTTTTTATTTTGGCACCATTTGTTCCTGCAGTGTTTTGACAAACCAATTTTGGTTCAGCGAATAGTTTTCATTTCAGTTTTCATTTTGAATAGTTGGTTTATTTATTTTCCAATTTATATACCTCTTTTCTAGAGTAAAAATATACTGAGAGACAATTCGAAAAATTCGAGTGATTTCAGTTAGGCTTTAACCCCTCTTGTTATTTTTTTGTTGGATTTAGGATTCATTGGTGTGTGTGTGTGTGTGTGTGTGTGTGTGTGTGTGTGTGTGTGTGTGTGTG
>NW_013953803.1:59631-64763 GCF_001266775.1 Austrofundulus limnaeus
ATTAATCGATTAATTGTGGCAGCCCTACAGCAGACTGACTGCTGGTAAAATATACGACAGGTCTGGACCACTCATGAATTTTGTTCGTATCTGAAAAAAATCTTAGAATACGAAAACATTGGTGAATGCCACAAATTCTCCTAAATCATTCGTACGCACAACTTAAGAACAAATCTGTGCGTACGAACGGTTCTTGCATGAGGCCCGTTATGAGTATCCATGGCAGAACTGAAAACGAACAGATTTTCGAGTCACTAGCTCTCCAAGAGAAACACCTTAATCAGAGTGATTTAACACTGCAACAAGTTTTATCACAGCAACAGAAACTGTCAGACAACATCAACAAATTAGGTGGTAAAATTTATGCACTCGACCAAAAATTAACTACTTTCCTTTTCCCCTCAGTCTCCACTAACGTTCATACTCCAGCAGTCTCTACTATAGCCTCCTTCAACTAATCCACAATCCTTGAACCCTGTATCTACTGTATTTATTTATTTATTTATTTATTTATTTATTTATTTATTTTACAGTGTTTACAGCCACCTCTGTAAACATCATCCATGAACCTGAGATACATCCAAGCCAGTTCTTTTCCGGTAACCCTGAATATTTTGGAGGTTTCTTGTGGTAATGTGAATTAGTCTGTAACGGGGCTCCGATAACCTTCACCTCTGATGAAGATCGAATCACTCACATTATTTCAGCACTCCAGGGAGACGCACTGAGATGGGCTCATGCTTATTTCCTCTCTCTGTCGGTAAACAACTGTTCTTTCTCCACCTTTTTGAGTGATTTTCAGAAAGTCTTCAAACTCCGGGTTCATCAGGAAACTGCTTCCAAAACATTGTTGTCACTACGTCAAGGAGACCAATCGGTGGCCGAGTTCTCCATCCAATTCCGGATCACCTCCAGGGAGGCTGGATGGGATGATATGGTTCTTCGAAGTATTTTTTCTAACACTCTTAACGATCAAATTAACTATCCTTCGGGAGTGGAACCTATGCAAATATGCCACACCAGACTAACCCCAGAAGAGAGACAATGCAGGTTTGCAGCCAAAGAATGCATTTATTGTAGCAAGAAATGTCACTTCATTGCAATTGTCCTACGTTTAAAAGCTCGGTCCCACCAGTAAAACGGGAGAGACTGGTGGGTCTGCTAATTTTTCTCCTGTTAATCGACTAACTGCACAATCTACTCTGTGGGTAGTGGCCGAAAGAATGAGATTGCGGAAACAAGCGGCCAAAATGAGTTTCCTTCGCAGTGTGTCTGGGCTGTCCCTTAGAGATAGGGTGAGAAGCTCAGTCATGAGGGACTCAGAGTAGAGCCGCTGCTCTTCTATGTGGAGAGGAGCTAGTTGAAGTGGCTCGGGCATCTGGTTAGGATGCCTCCTGGACACCTCCCTGGTGAGGTGTTCTGGACACGTCCCACTGGGAGGAGGCCCAGAGGAAGACCCAGGACACACTGGAGGGACTATGTTTCTCGGCTTGCCTGGGAATGCCTTGGGATTCCCCCAGATGAGCTGGCCCAAATGGCTGGGGAGAGGGAAGTCTGGGCCTCTCTGCTTGGGCTGCTGCCCCCGCGACCCCACCCTGGATAAGCGGAAGAAAACGGACAGACGGATGGACAATTATGGAATGACACATTCTATAATAATTATTCTTCAGATTTTTTTTGTATCTAACAGAACTATGTCTTTTAAATACATGAAGCAATAGTATTTTAAACTTGAAAGATTGTGTTAGGTTTTAGCTTGAAGTAACTATCACCCTAATTTTTTTTGCTACAAGCTTTGAGAAATGTGTATAACAAGCCCAAATGTGTAAAAGTATGCATAATTGCATTTATGTATGTTTACAGACACGTTTGTATTTTTAATGTTGTGTTTGATTCATTCTTTATTTGTGATTGTAAAGCTTGTGTTTGTAGTTTGTCTAGTTCTAGCTCTGCAGAAATGTGTGTGTATGTGAGTGTGTCCCTGCTGGGAAGAAAAGGGTGTGGTCTAAACAGTGTATTGATTATTGCTGTGTTTAATGATTGCAGATGCTGTAAATTGAAATGATGGCTTTTGGCTGGAGATGGTATGTTGCTGGGGAGGGGAAAAAATTGACAAATGCCAACCAGAATATAAAGTTCATTACTTTGTTGACTATTGGAATCGCAATTTATCTCTTGTGCATTTGTGCTTTAATGAATAATTGTTGCATTTGTTTTTGAATGTCTGGTAATCCATTTTACCTGTGCCTACGTGTATAATAACTTTACTTTGAGTGGTCTCATAATAACTCTTGATATTGTCAGGAGATAATGAAGTAAACTGCTGCCCTGAAAGCCTGGATGCAGAGCCAGGCTTTTTTCCCCTTGATGCCTGTATTAATGCAGAGTCCCACTAGACCAGAATCAGCTTTTCTGCAGATTTTTCACTGTCAGGCCATTTTTACCTACTGAACATATACCGGTAAACCTTTTAAGCCCTTTCTGCTTAATTTCTTTCTCACCACCTACCCCAAGTAGTCTCTGAGGAGTCACCAAAGACAAAGATGCAGTAAAGGTTTTCCAATGTTAAACATGTTCAAATACATTGAGTCAAATATAGTGGGAAGCGTTTGTGGTCAGTGTTTGTGGACTTTAAAGTGTATTGCTATTTTTACTATTACATTACATTTATATTTGGCATTAATTACTTCAGAAAGCCCTATTGTTTTCATTGTGTTCTGATTGGCCAAGTCTTATGAAGCCTAGCTCATATTTTAAAAATAAAGCGTAAATATGTAGAGGTGCAAAAATCTAGATTTGTGCAGAAAAAATTGGCTTGCTCTTGAAAGCAGCCCCTCCAACTACTTTAACATGCACAAATGAAATTTGGTACATATGTTCATCAGTCCCAGGACTAAAAAAAGTCTCATGGCACCATGTTGTAAAACCTACAGGTAGTCAAAATTTTTTAAATAAAGTGCCAATTTTCACATCATGCCAAATACTATTTTGTCTTTAATTTTGGGCGTACCACTGAGATGCTGAGAACTTCCTGATCCTGAAATGGTCCGGGATGGTTCAAGTAAGTTTCAAATGTTCATACAGCTATAAAATCATAAATATTTATCCAAAAAATAATTTGGCGACTCATTTTAAAAACAGTAAAGACACCTTTTGTAACAGACTTAGAAAAACATAGTGAAAAAAAAAAGTCTTACACCTACTTCAACAAAAAACAATGCAATAGTGCCATCTACTGGCCCGGTACCGTGCCCATCGGGGAGATAGGGTTAAATTTACCCAGCAACAATTTATTTTAAACTTGTGATTTTTTTCTTTTTTATATCAATCTTTATGTAACTTTTTTTACAGTTCACTACACTTATTATGACCCCCGCACGTGAAGCGTAAAGCAGGAGTCATATTGTTTTCATACGGTTTATTTTTTTTCTTTTTTTTCCAGTGATTTTTGGTCAACTGTAGCACAAAAACAGCTACACCAATCACCATGAAATTTGGCAGGACTGTAGTTGACACTGACCTACACTGCGCCAGCCAACGGTTTTACGATAGACCCCATATTTGAGGAGGGGGCTCCATCCATAGAGGGGGTGTCTGGACATGCAAAAATGCTTATAACTCAGAAACTGTTCAACATAGAAGCTTCACATTTATTTTGTTGTTCAGCTCTGAAGAAGATCTATCCATCAGGCCCACCAATCAGTGCCCCCCCCCACCCCCGACCCCCAATTTATCTGAAAAAGGAGTATCTGGACATACAAAAATGGTCATAGCTCAAAAACWATTAAACATAGGAGCTTCAGAATTTATTTGGTTGTTTAGCTCTGACGAGGGGCTGTCCATCATGCCAACCACCAAAAAAATAAATAGACCCCCAGCCAAACCAGTACAAGTTTGGGATGCACCTATTAGCATGTTATTTATTAGGAATAAAGACTTCTGAGTTCTGGTGCATTGCTGCGTGCGGGGGTCATTATGTTACCGCTATGCGGTATCTAGTTTTTGTCCACTTTAATAAATGTTTGCCCACAAGCACAAAACTGATCTGTGGCTCCTGGGTTTTTCCTGATTCCGTGCTGAGTTACTTTTGAAGTTCCATTTCTGGGTTCTGTAACTGGTACCATAAAAAGGTTGTGCTGAGTTAACCTCCAGGTCTAGGGTTTACCCCCGCTCCTGCTTGCAGCTCAAGAAGCCTGACCGGAGGAGATGTGAGGAGCACCAGGGCCTTCCTGAGGGTGTCTGTGTACCTGGCATCTGAGGGGTTTTCTGGGTGACCCTCGGCTAACATAAGGGGTAGAAAACTGTCAATCAATCTCTTTTCGTCCAAACAGTTTGCAGTTCAAAAATCCTATTTGTCTAGGAGGGTCAGTCAGGGTAAGTGTAGTGACTCTTAGCCCTGTCAAAAAGGTGGGATTTTGACCTTGGTCCTCCCCAAATAGGCTGGACTAATTGCAGTAGAAATGAGTCGTTCTGTTCTGATTGATAGTAGTTATTGATCAGAGGGGTCATAAGCTATATCCTTACATGGCCTGCCTGAGGTTGGGTGTCTAATTAGTGACAATAAACATGAACCCCCACACGGGGCCATAAAGACACTCAGGAAATTTGGAATTCCATGGTTAAATACATGGATGATGCACACAGCTGGGAGGGACTGTATGGAATGAGACTGAATCTCAACTTATTTACAAGGTGTCGACTGTAGTCTGTTATTTGTAATGAGGCAAATATACTGTAGATAAAGCTGATTATTTTAGTTTTGGACTAAAATAAGAAAATCCTTTTTTTTAGCATTGGGTCTAGAAAAGACAGTACTCAAAGGTACGGTGTACATTTTAGGACATCCTCAGTTTTACTTCTCAGTCATCAGTTGTCAGAAAAAAAAGTTGTCAGTTTTACTTGTCAGTCATCAGTTGTCAGAAAAAAAGTTGTCAGTTTTACTTGTCAGTCATCAGTCGTCAGAAAAAAAGTTGTCAGTTTTACTTGTCAGTCATCAGTTGTCAGAAAAAAAGTTGTCAGTTTTACTTGTCAGTCATCAGTTGTCAGAAAAAAAGTTGTCAGTTTTACTTGTCAGTCATCAGTTGTCAGAAAAAAAGTTGTCAGTTTTACTTGTCAGTCATCAGTCGTCAGAA
>NW_013953803.1:65763-65972 GCF_001266775.1 Austrofundulus limnaeus
CACACACACACACACACACACACACTTTGAGAAAAAACAGGTACTAAAAACAATATTAAAACTTCTTACAGGACTACAAAATACAACTTTATTGATCCCACACACAATTAATTTATGTTTCATAAGCTGTAAAGGTAAAGTAGTGTAAAAATCTATTTATGTTACACTTTGTATTATTATATGGATTATAACGAATGAATTTAGGAAAC